>NC_041214.2:103449342-103476893 GCF_002837175.3 Physeter macrocephalus | reverse complement strand
CCCGGACCGGGGCACGAACCCGTGTCCCCTGCATCGGCAGGTGGACTATCAACCACTGAGCCACCAGGGAAGCCCTGAAGCCCTTTAAAAAAAAAAAAAAAAAAAAAAGAATACCACTACAGCTTCATAGAGCTATTTAAAATGCCATTTATTTATTTGTGTACTTAGACATTTTAAAAAGTGAAATTCATCACCTAATTGTAATCGTGGATTCATAGATACTTTCTAGAATTTTAGAACAATAACTAAGTGCTTCCTATGTGCTATGAACTGTTGTAAGGTCTGAAGATTCAGTAGTAGAAAAGATACACATAGTTATTATTCTCAAGAGCTTACATTCTAGAAAGGAAACACACAATACATAAGCAAATAACTGGACAAGGAAATTTCAGAGGCTGGTAAATGTTATTAATTAGTTAATTCAATGAAGATTTATTAAACTTCAAACATGCACTAGGTTCTAGATGCTAGGGACATAGCTGTGAAAAAAAAAGTCCAACTCTATTCTCAAATTTTTATTTTGTGAGAGAGGCAGATAATAAACATCATACTTCTATGTGTATATTGCTATAGATAGTAATGAGTATTTTTAAAGTAAAAATGAGATGGGAAGTTGTGGTTGAGAGACTGGAGAAGAGCAAAAGAGGTTTCTTTAGATATATGGTGGCCAAGTAAAGGTCAAATTTGATGTGAGACCTGCTGAAAGTGAGGCAGAGAGCTTTGAGAGTATCTGGGAGAGAAAAGTTCCTGTCAGATACAAAGGAATCCATATTTCATATGATCTATTGTTCAACATTAGGAAATCAAATGATTCAACCAGTATAGGTTATTTTTACCACCAATTTATCGGAAAACTAATATCATTGGGAATGTATGTAACAGAATATAAAAATGGGCATCTTCCTTAACTTCCATTCTGAGGATTTCACAGGGTGTATGTTACATCAGATATCAAGTTGAGTGTGAAACTAAACTCCATATGATAATTTATTTAAAACAAAAGAGTTAGCTCTATGGCTTTTCACTCACTTTGAGAATGTAAAGGGTTCTTGAGAGGGAAGAGCATGTGTGAGATCTTCCTGAGAAAGGAAGAGCTGTTGCTATTCCATGGGATCTCTTCAGTTTCCTGGGAAGTTTTTTAAATTTGTTTAAAACTTTAATTTACAAATTTTCAACATATACAAACATTATTGATTTTATTATATCAACCTTATATCCTATGACCTTTGTAGATTTCCTGGGATTTTTAATGTAGATGATTATATTGTCTACAAATAGAGATCTTTATCCATTACTTTGCAATTTTTAATGTTTTTGGTGTTTTTTTCTTGCCTTATTACATGGACTAGGACCACCAGTATAATGTGGAATAGTTATTTATGTTGTGTTAAGGACCTTTTGTCTCTAAGTTCATAAGAGATATTGGTCTGTAGTTTTTCTTCTCTTTCTTCTTCTTTTGAGCAATGTCTGCCTGCTTTTTTTTTTCAGGGTAATGCTGAACTTAAAAAATAAGTTGGAAAATATTTTCTCTTTTCTATTTTCTGGTAATATTAGTGTAGAAATTGTATTGTTTCTTCCTTGAATATTCTGTAGAATTCACAAGCAATGCAATCTGGGTCTGGGTTTTAAACTTTGTGTAAGGTTATTAAACTTAATTTCTATTTCATTAAGAGGTATAGGAGCGTAAATCATAGTATGTATTTATTTACTGATGAATTTTATTAGTTGGTTCTTTCGAAGAATTTATTTTCATCTGTATTATCAAATTTATCGGCACATTTGTTTATAATATTCCCTTATCATACTTTTACTGTCTGTCAGATCTCTAGTGATGTACCTTTATTTGTGTTTTTTCCCTTCTTTGTTTTTTCTTGACCACTATGACTAGGAGTTTATTAATTTTATTGATCTTTTCTTAGTGTCATTAATTTTTCTGTTTTAAATGTCATTGGTTTCTGCTCTTATTTTTGTTTGTTTTTTTCTTCTGATGGCTTTGGGTTTTAATTTGCTCTGTTTTAAAAATATATTAATGGTATGAAATTAGATCACAGATTTAGGATCTTTCATCTTTTCTAACATAAGCATTGAACACTATAAATTTCCCAATAATAACTGAATCTCACAAATTTTCATATGTTCATAATTTTCATATGAATCCTTTGTTTTCAAAGTATTTGTTTACAATTCAAAGTACTTTCTATTGTTCCTTGTTACTTTTTTTTAAATTTAACCAAAGGATTATTTAGAAGTATATTGTTTAATTTATAAATATTTAGGAATTTTCATAGATCTTTATGTTGTTGATTTCCAGTTTAATTCTATTATGATCAGAGAACATTTTGTTTGATTTCAATCTTTTGAATTTGTTGAGATTTCTTTATATTTCAGAATATGATCTACTATGGTATATGTTCTATGTGCACTTGAGAAGGATGTGTATTTCCTAGTACTGGATGGGATATTCTAAATGGCAATTAGGTCAATTATATTGATAGTGTTGTTCAAATCCTCTGTATTCTTACTGCTTTAATATCTATCTGTTCTGTCAGTTCCTGAGAGAGGAGTGTTGAAGACTCTAACAATAAATGTGAATTAGTCTATTTCTCTTTTCAGTTGTATCAGTTTTTTCTTCATGTGTTAAAGCCCTGTCATTAGCTGTATACACATTTAAGATTGTTATAACTTCCTGACTAATCCAATTGTTGTGTGTGTGTGTGTGTGTGTGTGTCTCCATATCTATATATCTATATTTTGTTTACCTCTGGTATTAACTCTTGTTTGAAGCCTACTTTGTCACATTAATATAGCTTCTCCTGATCTCTTTTGATATTTGCACTGTATATAATTTTCCATTCTTTTACTTTTAACTTATGTCTTTACATTACATAGTATATAGTTTGGGTCTTTGTTTATTACACAGACTGATAATCTCTGTCTTTTAATTGACTATTTACAAGATTTCATGCAATTTTTATATAGTTGGGTTTAAAGTTACCATCTTACATTTTGTTTTTCAGTTAGGGAATCTGTTTCTTGTTCTCTTTATTCTTCTTTTTCTGACTTCTTTTAAATTACTTGAATTTTTATTATTTTATATCTACTATTGGCTTATTAGTTATAATTATTTTATTTCTTATTGGTTTCTAGGGTTTATATTATACAACTTTAACTTGTCATTGTCTACCTCCCAATCATTTCAGTTCACATATATAGTATAAATAGATTCAACCTTACCTTATATTGTTATACACTTTAATTCTACATATGTTATAAACCACATAGTACAATGTTTCTATATTTACCTTAGACATTCAATTATCTTATAAAGAGATTAAATTTTTTTTTAAAATTGCTGTTTACATTTGCCCACAATTTTACCATTTCCAGTGCTCTTTATTTTTTTTAATTTTTAATTAGTTAATTTTTAAAATTAGTTAATTAATTTATTTTTGGCTGTGTTGGGTCTTTATTAGAATCAGCTAAGTGATTATATGCTAATCAGCAAAACATTCTTAACTGTCCTTCTGAAAGTTGTGTCAATTCCTTTCCTGTGAGTCACTCAAACTCTTTTTTTAAAAGTTAAATTTGAGCACACTGAACAGAGATGGTAAGGAGTCTCATGTGCTATGTAGAAACTCGTTATTTTTTTAAAATTAATTTATTTAATTAATTTTATTTTCGGCTGCGTTGGGTCTTTGTTGCTGCGCACAGGCTTTTCTCTAGTTGCGGTGAGCGGGGGCTACTCTTCATTGCAGTGCATAGGGTTCTCATTGTGGTGGCTTTTTGTTTTTAAGCACAGGCTCTAGGCACGTGGGCTTCGGTAGTTGCAGCACATGGGCTCAGTAGTTGTGGCTCACAGGCTCCAGAGCACAGGCTCAGTAGTTGTGACACATGGGCTTAGTTGCTCTGCAGCATGTGGGATCTTCCTGGGCCAGGGCTTGAACCTGTGTCCCCTGCATTGGCAGGCAGATTCCTAACCACTGTGCCACCAGAGAAGCCCTCCAGTGCTCTTTATTATATACATCTTTGTATTGTGTGTGTGAGTGTGTGTATGTGTGTGTGTGTGTGCTTGTGTTTTTGCATGCATGCATGGTATCTAAGTTTCTGTCTGGTATCATACTCCTTCTGTTTAAAGAACTTCTTTAAGTGTTTCTCATCTTCCAGCAGGGAATTCTTGTCAGTTTTTGACCAAAAAGGTCTTATTTTATCTTCATTTTGAAAGTGTGTTTCTTTTGGCTTTCAGTACCATAAATGTGTCATTGTATTATCTTCTGGCTTGCATAATTTCTGATTAGAAGTCTGCTGTAATTCTTATCTTTGTGCTTCTATACGTTATAGTTCCTTTTGCATTCTCCTGGCTGCTTTAAGAGTTTATATTTCATTTTAAGCAGCCCAGCTATCATGTATATAGATGGATTTTTGTTTGATTTTTATCCTGCTGAGCTTCCTGAATTGGTGATTAGTTTTTGTAATGAGTTGAATGGTGCCCCTCCCCTGAAAAGTTATGTCCATTCTAATCTTTGATACCTTTGAACATGACCATATTTGGAAGGAAAGTCTTTGCAAGTGTAATTAAGTAAAAGATTTCAAGATAGGATCATCTTGGATTATCTGGTATCCTTATAAGTGTCCTTATAAGAGACACACAGAAGAGAGACACAGAGATTAGGCCAGGTGAAAATGTAGACAGAGATTTAGGTTGTTCAATCACAAGCCAAGGAACACCTGGAGCTACAAGAAACTGGAAGAGGCAAGGAAGTATTCTCTCCTAGAACACATAGAGGGAGTGTGACCCTGGATACACCTTGATTTCAGACTTCTGGCCTCTAGAACTATGATAGAATGAATTTCTATAAAAACAGAAAGCCACAAAATTTGCGGTAATTTATTACATCAGCCCAAGAAAACTAATACAGTTCTTTTTTATTCTTTTGCAGAAACTCTGCTTTCATTTCTTCAAATATTTCCTGAGCTAATATGCTCATGAATGGAATACATCATCGATCCATGTTTTGTTTGTTTGTTTATAGCATTTCTACATATTTTACATGTTATCCTCTCTGCTGAAATTGTCCAGTTTCCTGTATTTTGTCTATCTATTCCAATAGATGGGTTTTGCTTATACCTTGCTGCATGAACAATTGATCCTAGACTGAGCCCTGTGGGTGAGAGAGTTTGTTGACCTTATTTCAGAGGCTTAAGTTTTATTCTCTGTAGGCGAGAAAGATCCAGGGAAGCATATGGGGTTTTGTTCCTATCCTTCATCAGTCATTGATCACCTCCTAAAGGCCTGTGCCACCAAGTAGGTCTCTCTTTGTCTTCTGTTCAGGTCTTGATCTTTCTCATAAGCACCTGATCTTTCTCATTGGCCTGTAAAAAGAGCCAATGAGTGTGTACAGATTCACCTTAACATGCTAGCACACATGACCTTTAAGAATTTGTTAAAAATTTAATTGTTCTTATTTACTTTAATGACTACCGCTTTTTCTTCCTGTGTTTTTCCAAATGTGAAACAGTCCATTGGTTTTATCTCTCCCCAGAGGGACTTGTAATTTTTACAGTTCAGTTTTCTTACAACTTCAGGCGCATTTTTGACTCAAATAAAAAAAGTAATATTTTGTAAATTATTTGACTCTTTATTGTTAGGTGGAGACACTGTTCTGTTGTGACTTTCTGCATCCTAAGGAGAAGCAAAACTCTTATTACTTTTTCAATCATGATGAGATTTTTGCCACTATTTCTCCTTTTTATTATACTCAGTATTTTGTTGGTTTATTTTTCTTTCGGTCATGAATTTTTTTGCCATAGATTTCTCTATGTTATTTGTGTTTTCAAGGAACCAATTTTTGGTGTTGTTAATGTTGATTTTGTTATTAGTTTTTTCTATCTCATTCATTTCTGCCCTCATTTATATTATTTATTTTCTTATTTTTTATTTATAGTTATTAGATTGCTACCCTCCCAAGTTTTAATTTTTATTGCTTTCTAATAAATGTATTTTAGTAAAGTTCTAAGTATTGCTTCAGCTGTTTACCACAAATTTTGACATACGTTTGCACTATTTTCAGTTTCATTTAAAAATATATTTATTGTCCATGTGACTTTTTTGTCTTAAAGTTAATGGGCTTATGGTACTTATCTTAACTATTTGAATATTACTAACTTGAGATATCTGTTCTTTGTGATTAGCAGTACTCTTTTCCCAAGGTGTATGCATGACAACATATATTTCTTAGTCAGAAAAATCATATATATATACTAGATTCTTCCCATACTTCTATGCACCAGTTTACTCAGAGCTTCTGCGTGGTTTTCTCCCAGTAAGACCCTGAATAAAACCTAATCTCACAACTCTCATGTTGTACATTTTTCTTTGACAGTTTTGGCAACCATGAAGGGACCCAGAGCAGATTGCTCTCCTTCTGTTAAGCTCTACAGGTATCTAGAGCCTAGTGCCCCTTGTGCCTGTCCACCTCCTCAGTGAGTCCAGACGACTGAGTAAGTCTCTTCAGGAAGGGATACCTGAATTCCCAGTTGAAAGACACTGAGAAGGTTACTCAGTTGAAAGACACTGGGAAGCTTTGGACTGGGTAATTAGGTAAGGGGTGACCTGGCATCTTTCCTTGACTTGCCTACTTTAACAGAGTTTGTCAGAATAAAAGTAAAGATACCAAATGAAAGCTTTCAATTCCAAAGATAAGGGACACTGTTCCCCCTAGCCTGTTACAGCTTTCTCAGACAACTGAGAAATTTACAGGAGTGGTAGAGGCAAGTCCTCATACCATGTAGCAGTCTCATAGGGAAGCCTCATTAATTAAAAAAGAATTGCTCATCCGAGGATATTGGCCATACAGTTTTCTGAGAGCCCATGAGGTTTTAGAGGGAGAAACTGAGATAGTAAAAGAGCTGAAACAACTCTAGCATGATACTGAGAAGAGTTAAGCTCATAAACAGCCCACCACACACTTTTTAATAGTAATTTTATCCTGACAAACCAACTTTAAAATGGGAAATAAAGCCTCCCAAACAGAAGAAAAAGGGCCACCAGATAACCTACCTCTGACTAACACCTCAGCTGGGTTTATGTATGTATGGAGATTATACTTGCAAGTACTTGCTTAAATGGGATCTGAAGGAGATCTCACCCTGAAATGGCACAGATGGGGCTCTTTTGACATTCGAAATTTTTTTCCTACACAGCTAGAGAAAGCTGGCTATAAGATCAGACAGATTGAATGAAAAACTTATTTTGATTGGTATTTAGGTGCTTCTAAAAGAGGAAATAGTAACTTCTTTACAGGAAATCAATAAAAAATTGCTTGAAACCATATCAAAATTTTTAAATGCCACTGATCCTGGTCCAGTCTTTCCCTCTGCTCCTCCCTGTTTCTCTAAATGTGCACCACAACGCTCTCCTCCTTGCTATCTGTCTCTCTCTGAACTTCCTCTTACAACACCAAAATTGATTTCCCACAGAAGGCAACAGTAATTCTAAAAGCTTATAAAAATGTGTTTCATTATTATGGCCATTTTGAAAAAACTTTTTTTTTTTTTTTTTTTTTTCAAAATTCTGATCTTAAGGGAACCAAAGCTTTTCTAGGAGGAACTTGCATTACCTTTTCATGCCTTAGATATAAATGTTCTGCCTGTTCTTCTTAGGTATCTTGTTCTGTGTCTTGAGAGCTTGGTGTATTGACCAGTGAGAAAACTCTCTCTGGTCTCTGCCATCTGGAAGATGCACATATGGTATTTGGCAGCCAGTCAAATACCTCTGTCTGGCCATGCCAGTTCTCAGGGTAATTTGTTATAAGGGGCCCCAGTCCATAAGGGATGTTTATCATCTCAAACTTCATTGTGTCTGCCCGTACAATGAAGGCTTTTACTTTCTGGACTTTTTGGCGGGGAGCAAACTTTCAAGATCTTGTGAGGACTGCATCCTTTGCACTCTTTTGTGGGGATGTGTCTTGCATTTTATTGGTTTGAGTGGCTATTAAGATCCTACTTGTCAATGGCCAGATGATGGATCCTTTAAATAGGAAAATCTTCTAAATTGGTAAATTTTTTTAGAAAGCTCTCATCATAAACAGCTATTTTATTTGTACCTATGGAAAGACTAAATTGGGAATGAGAGCTGGGAGGGATCAGGGTGAGCTGGTTCCCACCACTGCTTGAATAAGCATGGACAGTGGCCACCACTGTCTCTGCTTAGCTAGACCAGAGTCTTTTCCCAGGTTCTGGCTGGCCCAGATACTGTTCCAAGCTGTGGTGTGTAGTGAGCAGGGCCGAGGTGTTTGCCCCACTCAGACCGGGGAGTGTGGCAAGATGGCAGCTGCCAGTGCAGAGCTTTCTCTGCCCCGATTGTTGTCAAACCAGCACCATGCACTCTTTGTGAGTAGAGCCTAGACTTCTCCAGCCTTATATCTGTCCCACCAGTTCTCCCATCAGGCAAGGGGGCTTGTCTCCTCTGCATAGGACCCCAGAACTAGGATGCCCAGTCTGTGGCTGGATCTGCTCACTCCTTAGGATGAGGGTCCACCCATGTGGACCTTCTCTTCCTTTCAGATGCCTCCCAGGGGCTCAGGTCCCGACCTGATGCCTTTTTTCCATCCTACTCAGTTACATGGAAATCTTTCTTGCAGCTTTGGTTGTATAGGAGTTATTCTGCTGTTTTCCAGTTAGTCTTCTGTGAGAATAGTTCCACATATAGTTGTATTTTTGATGTGTTCGTGGGGAGGAGGTGAGCTCCGAGTCCTACTCTGCCATCTTGATCTGATCTCCTACTGGCTTTTAATATTTGTCTTCCAGATACAAGGAAACCTTTCCTCCTATGCTAACTATGACTTAAAATAAGTTGGTAAAGTATACCTTTTAAACAAAGATGAAACATTTATCTCTTTCTTTCTATCTGGTCTCTCCAGAATTTGGCTTCTTCATCTGGCTCCCCTCTAGACTTGGTGTCTTATTACAATTCAGATTGAAACTAGTTATGCTCGTCATTGTCCTAATTTGTTCTTTCTTTTTTGTGTTTAAACTGTTTACGTTTTGTGTCTTTTGCTGCTGTATCATGACCTCATTAATGTTGTTACTGGTATTACTGTTGTTTCTTGCATTAACCAATGTATAACCAGATCTCTGACAAAATTAATGATGGCTAAATGTCTTGAGGCAATCAATCACATATATAGTTCTATATAAAACTATTTTTAATAATGCAACTCTAGATATTGGAAGAAGCAACAAGAGAAAAATATTTCCTGGATCATAATAGACCAGTAAGACAGATGATCTAGAGAATTTTTAGTGCATTAAAGGCCTATCAAGAACCTTACCTGACCTAGGAATGAGCCTTCCTAGTGCTGTGGGACAAATTGGTCATCAAATGCCTCCCAAATCTTGATTGGATTTATGACCAAAACAGGGGAGACTGTGAACAAAAAAGAACAAAGAGTATTCCACACAGACCAGTTATACAAGGGGTGAATTGCAACTCACTGCAATTGCCTACCAACAGTACACCCTGCGAGGAATGCAGTATGAAAAACAGGATGAAGCACTTTGTGCTTTGGATAAACGCACCCCTAGATATTTAAATACATATCTTAGGAAGTTTCAGTGACCCCAGATTCTTGCATCTTCCCATACATAGAAAAGCACTGAAATCATTAACTTGAGATAGCTGTTCTTTGTGATTAGCAGTAATCTTTTACCAAGATATATGCTTGACTACATGTATTTCCTAGCCAAAAAAAGTCATATATATATATATATCTGGCTTCTCCTCTGCCTCTGTGGAGCAGTTTACTTGGAGCTACTGATTTTCTGTCTCCCAGGCTATAGTCCTCAGTAAGACTCTGAGTAAACCTTAAACTCACAACTCTCATGTTGTGCATTTTTCTTTAAGTTGACAAGGTATAACAGTAAAAATGCTGAAATCCAAAGACAAGGAGAAAGTTGGGTTTTTTTGTTTGTTTCTGGTTTTGCTTTTTTTTTTATGTGCAATGCCCAGAGAAGTCAAGACAGAAAATAGATTAGTGGTTGTTTAGGGTTGGAAAGGGATAAACAGAGATAGGGAGGTGATAGCTAATGGGAGCAGGGTTTCTTTTTCAAGGTGATGAATATGTTCTAAATTTTAGTGATGGCTGAACATATCTATGAATGTGCTAAATAATACTGTACCCTTTAAATGGTTACATTGTACATTTTATGGTTTCTATCTAAATAAATGGTTTAAAAGGAATTACATTTATAGAAGACCTATACATAAATGTTTATATAAACTTTGTAATTTATAATGTTGAAATATTCTGAAGGAGTGAATCCATACGTTATTGAACAGATTAGTTTACACTGTACCTGCAGGACTCCCTCATATCAGAAGTAAAATGCCAAATATTCCAGGACTATGTCAGGAGTTTCAGGTGCATTATAGGACTAAGAACTGGACATACAGGAAACTGCTGATTTACACCAAATTGAGAAAGACTGTTCCTGCTTGTCAGAGGTCATATTTCAGTGAAGTGTATTGTTAATCAGAAGGCCACCTGCACCAATCAGTGAGCCATCATTGAGGATAGATATACTTGTGGATAGAAACATCTTAATTTTATAAGTACTCATTGAAATTTTCTAAGACATTTTCAGCCTCTTGTGAACAGGCACAGTTTCTCTTGAAGAGCAAAGCATACACAGTTAATAATAGAAGAAAAGCAAATAACACTTAAGAATCAGTGTTCTACATTCAAGGTGCCATATTTCCATCCCCGTTTCAACTTAATACTCTTGGAATTATAGAGCTCTTGTAAATATCAAAAGGACCATTCACTGTCTTTGAGGAGAAATGTGCTCAGTTGGAGCATTACACTTAGGTACAAAAAATCAACGCCTTTTTATGCTTCAACTTTCCCATCAAGAAAATAGAAACGGCTGAGAAAATGCTTGTTTTCTGGGGTCTCATTAGTAAAGTGTAAAATTCTTTGACCCTTATAGAAGAAAATATGCACATTATTGTATGAATAAAAGGAGGACAAATTAGCCATTTATGCAGCGTACCCAGAACACATCCACCAACTTCACTAGCTAGAGTTAAATAAAATGCTCTCAGGAAGTTATCATCACAGGATCTGCAGAGTAGGTGTACTATGGCTTAGAAAAGGTTTGTGCCCCTAGACATTGAAGGGATACAATTTAATTCTGAAGTACTGAAGTGGTCAGGAAATGGAGTTAACAGATGTTACCTTAATGAGTTATTTTTCATTTGTACTTTTCAAATCCTGTTGAACAAAAAAACTCCCACCACACATTTAGTTGTATCTTCCTGATGCTCAGACCATAGGTATAAATGTTACTGCAAGTTATTTCTTTAATCCACTGTCCCAGAGGTAGAAGCACAAAAAAAGACAAGGCTGTAAAAAGTTGGCGCAGATCTAATAGTAAGCAATGCTGTTTTGTGCTTCATGCCAAAAGCTGGAATTGTTGCTGCTGTTATAAGAAAGGGGAAAACAAGTGGCAAAGAGCTTTCTTTGGAAATGAATACACCACTGGCCCCAGGGTGGATGTGAAATCACCACCATCAACAGACAGTATTACACAAAGAAAGCATATTGAATGAGCCCACCTTTGTAATAGGAAGTAAGAAGCCATGTGGAAAAAGGCTTTTCAACAGTGGATTACAGCTATATCGAAATCAAGAACTTAAAGTGTAAAAGAATCATATCTGTATGGGGGAAAGAGTTCCTGTTGCTTGCTGGGATGCAGGGCCAGGTTGTGCTAGGTTGAGTCATCTTTCCAGCAAAAAAACATTGGAGTAAAATAGTGGGACTAATTTTTTTTTTTTGTATTTTACTTAACATATATTTTTATTACAAATGATATCCATCCTCTTTTAGAATTTTTTAAGCAAGCATGAAAAGAGGCCACTGGTTATGGCTGAGGCCTGACGGAAACCAGAGATCTAAAAAAGCAAGCAGTAAAGCAGAATAAAGTCCTGTATCTTTTCTTCCTAAAACTTTCTTACCATGTGTCTATAGTGTGGCTGTGTTACAAACAAGAAGCTCATGTCTATTTGGGGCTTTTGCCTGAGCCTAACACTGACAGCCACATTTATAACAGAGTACTAAATAAAATTCAGATCTAAATTTAGAGAATCTAAAGCATAGATTGAATGGATTGTCATTCTTATTGATCTGTATCAACTTTTATTCTGTTACCCCATATATATTTTATAGCTCTCATTTCTCTTCTTTTTTCCCACATCTTATTTTATTTTACTCCTTTTATCTGACCCAAATTGAACATCTGTATCATTTTCTATATTGGTTAGGATTGCCTGAAATGACAGTGACTTCACCAAATAAGAGTTTACTTTTGAAGTCTGAAGATAAACTCTGCTGGGCCTGTAAAATGGTGCTCATGATGTCAAAAATGTCTCAGCCAGCTGCAGTTTTTCTTCCACACCAGCCTCAGCACAAAGCTTTTATCGTCATAGTTCCAAAATATTGCTGTACCTATAGGCAACCTATCTACATGCCAGGGGAGAAAAAGGAAGAAGGAGGGAATAAAAAGTAAAAACAGAAAAGCAAAGCAAACAAAAAAGTATGTCAGCTGAATCTTTATGCTTTTAAAAATGTTTACATCTGTTTATATCACATTGGCCAGAACTGGTTAACATGGCCACCCTCTATGATGGACAAAAAAAAAAAAAAAAAAGGGGGATTCTCTTTAGTAAAGATGAATGGATTTGGAGTAGACAACCCATGTTTACTGCAGTGGCCCTACTGCAGTTAATACTGTTTTCTGCCTTCTGTTTTAACAGTAATTGTACAGTTAGATTGCAATCTCTTAATTAATTAAATCAATCGATTTGTTATAAAGCTCCTTTCTGATACTAACTCATTAAAATGGTGATTTTCAACGTTTTGTGTATATTGGCAGCACCCTAGAGGGCTTGTTAGAACACAGATTGCTGGGCCCCACCCTCAGAGTTTCTGATCCAGGAGGTTTGGGATGGAGTCTAGGAATTGGGGTAATTAAAATTTCCCTGGTGATGATTATGCAGCTTGTCCAAGGGCCACACTTTAAAGGAAGCAGTTTGGTAATTTCGTAGGGAGAATTTTACAGAGTTCTCTTAGTTTCTCAAAGCCAAACTTTTGTGGGTCATGCTTTCTGCATCTTTACAGGTTACAACATGTTCTTTATCTTTTGAATGAGATTATGGGAGGGCCCCCAAATGATACTTTATTCTGTGTATTATGTTTAGTAACGTAAAAAATAAATACTTATACTCTTAATGCAAAAATGTCAAACAACAAAGAGGCCTGTTGACCACTGACCCAGGTCCAGTGCCTCAGTCTCTTCCATAGAGATGACTACTTTTAGTAATTTAATGTGTATTTTTCCACAGCTTTTAAATTCATCTATATTGTAATTGAATATCTATGTATTTACTTAAAATTTATTACATAGGGTTTTAAATATAAATATTGTTGGATTACATGCATTTTTCATGGGATTGCTTTTGTCTGCTTAACAATATCTTAAATTTTTTTCCTAAAATTTGACTTTTAAAAATTAAAAATGTAGGCTTTGTAAAATAATTAGCAGTATTCAGCCACGTATTGAATGTGAGCCACATTACTCTTGAAGTACAGGTGACATAAATTGTAATATAAAAAGTATAAAAACCATTCTCAGGTCATATAGAAAATGTCAGATTTCTCCACTGTAAAGTTACTCTTTTTTTCCCCTCTCCAATAGAGGAATATCCTATAAATATTTGACCAATACTCCTCAAAATTGTCAAGGTCATTAAAAACAAGATCTCAGAAACTGTCATAGCCAAGAGGAGCTGAAGCAGACATGAAAACTAAATGTAATAGGGATGAAAGTTAATATGCACAGCCCACACTTCAGGAAGTTATGACCCACCTTCTTGAGGGTAAATTATCTATATAAATTATCCAGTTGCCTATAAATGTCCATAAAACAGTGAATGTTTCCTTATAGTACCAATATTATTCAAACTGTGTAAAGTGACAGTTCCTTGCTTTTTGAAAATGCATTTAATCTCTTGTCAGTGAGAGGATTTATGAGCCGTCATGACCTTTACAGAACAAAAAGCACACAATATGAGGCTCAGAGGAAGGAAAAGAAATGATGAATGAAGACATATACATCACTTAGATTTATAGGCTTGTATAAGGGCATGTCTTTATGTTTACTTAGCAATATTTGAAGGTAAATTATCCTATACATTTGAATAATATGACTAAAAGATGGCAAGATGCAAGTTATTAAAATTTCAAAATGAGAAAGTGTGCTAAAGAGCACTTCAGAATGCATCCTTCCTTTGCCTAAGTTTTGTTTTATTTAGTTACTAACAAAATATCTGTTTTTATTTGTGTGTGATGCCCATGCCATCAAAACAATGACATTAAAGGCAAATTTTTGAATTTTTTTTACCTAAATATAACATGTAGAAAAACACTTCATAATTATACAGCTTAATGTTTTACAAAGTGAATATGCCCATGTTACCAGCATGCAGATCAAGAAATATTACATTACCAACACCACGCAGACCTCCAATGCCCCTCTTCAGTCACTACCCTCAAAAGCAAACAGTAACCTGACTTCTAGCACCATAGATCTTTTTTTTTCTTTCTTACACTTCATACAAATTAAATCATATACATACTATATATTTTTTAATACCAGACTTCTTTCACTCAGTGTTATATCCATGAGTTTCAACTATTTTGTTTTGCACATTTATAGTTCCTGTATTAAAACTGTCCCATAATATTCTATTTGGGAATACACTACAATTAACTTATTCATTCTATTGTTGGATATTTGGGTAGATTCCAGTATTGGGAGAGTATGAATTGTGCTGCTATGAACATTACTGTATGTATCTTCTGGTGAATATATATATATATTTCTGTAGCACATACATGAAGGAGTTGAATTGTTGGATCGTAGAGTAAACCTATGTTCACCTTTAGAAGATATTGCCGAACAATTTCCCAAAATAGTTGTATCAATTTGCCCTATCATGAGCAGTGTATGAGAGTGAATTCTGACTGCTCCACTTTCCTACCAACAGTTTTTGGGGGGTCTTTTTCAATTCTTGTTTATATATAGGGGTATATTACTGTTTTAATCTGTAGTTCCTCACTAAATAACAGAATTGAATAATACTTTTAAATAAATTCATTGAACAATTGGATATCCTCTTTTGTGAAAAATCTGTTTATGTCTTTTGCTCAATTTTCTTAAAAAGTTACCTTTTTCTTACTGATTTATAGAAGTTTTAAAAATATATTTTGGATGAAAGTCCACTGTTGGACATAAATGTATTGCAAATGTCTTCTTCCAGTGAGTAGGTTAATTTACAATTTTTAATGGTGTCTTTTTTTTTTTTTTCTTTGTGGTACGCGGGCCTCTCACTGTTGTGGTCTCTCCCGTTGCGGAGCACAGGCTCCGGACGCACAGGCTCAGTGGCCATGGCTCACGGGCCCAGCCAGTCCGCGGCATGTGGGATCCTCCCGGACCGGGGCACGAACCCATGTCCCCTGCATCAGCAGGTGGATTCTCAACCACTGCGCCACCAGGGAAGCCCAGTGATGTCTTTTAATAAAGAGAAGTTTTAAGTCTTAATATAGATGTGTGTACGTGTGCACGCATACACTCGCACATTTGCTTTATGTTGGTGTTTCTTTATGCCTTCTTAAGAAATCTTTGCTTACACATAGGTCAAGAAAATGTTTTTCTCCACTTCCTTCTAAATCTTTATAGTTTAAATTCTGTATTTATATCTACAATCTGTCTGGAATTGTGTTTTGTGTTGGATGTGAAAGAGAGGTCAAGGTCCTCTTTTCCCTTTATGGACATCTAGTCAACCCAGCATCACTTTTTAAAAAATGACCATCCTTTCACAACTGCACTGAAGTGATCTTGTATATGTTAATTTGATTTGTCTATAGTTATATCAATTTGACACTATAATAATACAGCTTTATTCTAAGGCAGTATGGTACTGATATTTAGTAGTTTAAGTCTTCCAGCATTGTGTGTCTTTAAGATTGCTGTGGCTATTCTTGGACCTTTGTCTTTTCATGTAAAATCAGCTTATCAGGTCACACATATGCATGCCTGCATGTATACACACACACACACATAAAGCTTCTGAGATATTGATTAGGATTACAATGAATTATGAAGATGAATTTGGAAAGAATCACTACATTTGCAATATTAAATTTTGCAACCCATTACCATGACATATTCCTCCATTTATTTAGAAAAATGGCATATCTATCATTTATTCAAAATTTAAAATATTTCTCTAATTCTATATTTATATTTACACACACATTTGTAATTTCCATACATAAATAAAAATATATAATAAATTACATTTTATTATATAAACATGATATATAAACTTAAATATATATGTATCTGTATGTGTGTTACTTAGAATTTTTGCACAAATTTTATTAAATTTATTTATTAGTTTAATTCTAATAAATCTATTAAATTTATTGCACATTATTAGATTTATTCCTAGGCATTTGATGTTTTCTAATAAAATCATAAATAGTGTCTTTCATAAATTTTATTTTCTATACATTAATATTGATATATAGAAATAAACAGATACATTAAATTAAACCATATAAAATATTCAATATTAATTATTTTTGACCTATGAAATTATTGATTTTGTATTATTGAACATAATACATTTACCTTGAATCCAGTGACCTGGTTATATTTGCATACTAATTTTAATAGTTGTGTTGATTTTTTGGATTTTCTTTATAATCATTTTCTCTATAACAATTCTAATTTTCTAGTTTTTATTTTTTTCTATTTTTCTTGCCTTGTTGCATTGGCTAGGATCTTAATGCTACTTTTAAGAGTTGCTATATTTACTCAGCTACTGCCAGTGAGCTGTGAGTCTATTTAAGTATTCAGTGTTAAGATTTTGACCATATGCATGCAAAGATATAGCCAGCTAGTGATTTTTATCAGGAGCCATTTAGAGCTTCTGATTTCTTATACAGTAAATAATATTGTGTACTTTTCAAAAGAGCAATGCTGTGAAATGACTATAACATCACCACAGTGATGAATGGTTTATATAACTTTATATAATATATATGCATATTTAATTGTATTCTTTCTTTCTTATCTGTACCTGCTCAATAATGTGTGTTAGTTTTAGCATCTCAGTTAGACTAACTCTATTTATGGGTAGGAAATATGTCTTACTTTTTTTCATTCCCTTCAGTTCTAATTGGGTAAAAACAAATCAGACCCTTGTAAGCATATTAACTGGCTAATTGTGCTGTACTAATTTCAATAACTTGAGTATTCTTTTGCCTTTAGATATGGAAGAAACAATGTATAATGTAAGTACTATTAGAACTTCAAGTATCACCTCACAGCTGGAGAACACTTAAGATTATTCACAAAACAATTTCAATATGTTATCTCACTTTAACCTTACATTTTTGAGGTAAGATTTTCAAAAGCTTTAGTAAATAAACACACGATATGCACATAATATTTCATGCAATGACATATAATTTTAACTTTACTACCATCTGCTGGGACAGACTACTTGACACAGTAATAAAACAAGCTATATTGAGCACCTACTGTTTACCAGGCATTGTGTAAACTACTGTACCTTAAAGAGATTTGAAGAGATCACAATCTGATCATTCAAAGGATTCTGGTGGCTGACTTGAGAAGAGAAAGCAAATTCCCACTTGGCAGAAGAGGGAGAATCCCATGGGTTAAAATTTTCTTTACAGAGATTTTTATCCAGATGGTTTCAACCTAACTTTATGCCTCAGTGCACTGGAAAGAAAACAACATATGGCATAATCTATACAGATTATTGTAAGAGCTTCCTAGTTTGGTACTCTGCCCTGGAACCTCACCCTATAATCCCTCTGGCACAGTGTTCTTAGATCAGATTAATGTTTCCCAAACACAAAATATGACTTTTTTTCTCAAAGCTTCCAGCTTTACCCCATCCCATCCCTGCCTACATTATACCCCCTTTTCCTCTTTCTTTTTCTGGATAAAATGAAAATTCTTCAATCTAGCTATTCATAGTCACCTTTATTAATTCTTACCATACCTACTCAGTTACTCTCATGATGCATACCCTCAATTCCTCCACATGCATCACTAAATATGGACATGTTCATGATAAATCTGAAACTTCGGCTTAACAAGCCCCAATTTCCCAATTGAAATAACCTTTTAAATCCTTTCCAATCTATTCCAGTGATTCCTTAGTTCTTCATCATTATGGACTTTTCTAAGATTTTGACTAAAAGCTATGTACTCCCCTGAAATTCATCTATGCATTAGTCAGTAAGAAACCTTGGTGTAGTCTAACCCTAATTACCAAAATGCCCAACTTTTCTTGTTATTAATGAGTGTTTTTGACCCATGACCATTTTACCTTTTTTTCTTTGTTAGTCCAAATATTTGCAGCCTTCTGCTCATAGGCATATTTAATCTCATCATATTTACATTATTTGTTTGAAATTATCATTAGAGGAATTATAGAGCAGGTTATTTTTTATAAGCAGAACTATCTTTTCTGTCTTCCCCTCTACCTCTGTACCTTCTTTCCCTCTGTCTTAGTATGACCCTACATCACAAACATATAATTTATAAGGTCATGCAGATTAATTCCAAGCAACATTTGGCAAATAGCTTTGTCATCCATCACTAATGGGTATACACATGTGAAATTCAGTGGAAGGCAGCAATTTATGTGAACACTAAAATGAGTTACATGCAATACTATTAATTCTGGCAGGCAAGAAAAGAAAAAGAAGTCTTACCAAGAACTTTAGATTCCTTGTCCATGGTGAATAGATCACTGTGATATCTGTTTAATAGCTCTTAAATTTTGTCTCCTTGTAGGTGAGCCTTAGCTTATTTTTATACAAGGGAACTTTCACCTTGTTAGATTTCATTGGCTTCATCAGCATCTGTTTTTGAACTGATATTCAAACTAAACCCAAGTGTATTTTTGAACAGGTTAGGTATTTTTTGCATTAATTTTCTACTGTTAGATTTTACTGATTTACCTAAATTGAATTCAGGACTCTTGGTACAGGTAGAACATCTCCCCATATAACAAGCAGGAAACTCAATCTTGGAACTTTGGTTGATGTTGGATAGGCTAATGTGCAAACTGGATCTCAGACCCCCCCACTATTCATTTACATGAACCTAGAGCTCCATGAAAACTTCTGAGTCTTTACTTACTTTGTATTTGCTCATACCAGCACCTTTGTTCATGTTTACTTCACCTAAAACTCGCTCTCTTCTACTTAGTATGTAAGACCTGACTCAAATCTCAGGTCATCCAAGAAGATGCCTCTGATCACACTTATTCAGTGAACTTTTATTCCTATTAATTCCTGTAGTCCTTACTCTTGACATAACAAAATCAGAAATTGTATACATATTTTGCTCAATTTACGTTACATCCAGATAAACCCATCTTAAATTGAAAATACTGCAATTTGAAAATGCACTTAATATACCTACCTTACTGAACATCATAGCTTAGCCTGGCCTACCTTGAACGTGTTCAGAACACTTCTTTTAGCCTTAAGTAGGGCAAAATCATCTAACACAAAGACGCTTTTTATAATAAAGTGTTGAATATCTCATGTAATTTATTGAATACTGTACTGAAAGTGAAAAACAGAATGGTTGCGTGGGTACAAAGTGGTTGTGAATGTATTGGTTGTTCACCCTCATGATCAAGTGGCTGACTGGGAGCTACCCAGTATCACCAGAGAGTATCATACCACATATTTCTAGCCAGGGGAAAAAATCAAAAATTCAAAATTGGAAGTATGGTTTCTTCTGCATGTGTATAACTTTCATATCATTGTAAAGTTGAAAAATTCTAGGTCAAACCAGTATAAGTCGGGGCCATCTGTACTCTAATACTGAAGTTGTCTTTACCTTTTTGCTTACACTGCTTTGCTGTTTCTATTTCTAGTCTTTGAGCATAGGTTTTTTATAGTTAATATTTCTTTGGATTCTTAATATCAGGCACAGTATCATTCCCATGAAGGTTAATTAACATGTGTTGGATGATCCACATTTGATGGTAAATAGCATCAAGTTCAGTTTGTAACTTCTGGATCAAAACTGCCCAATATTTACATGGTCTCATGCTTGAGAAACATTTCTTCAATTCTAAATGTAAGCAGATCCTCTGTTCTGATCACCTTTTCTGTGAAAACCGAGTGGTTCATTACCCACAAGCTGTAGCTTAATAGTTATATGTTCTATAACAAAAGTAGGACCCAGTTATGGAAATTAGAATTGGCAAAAAATTGTGGTTCTGCAAATATGTGTTCATAAAACACATTAAAATTTCAACAGTGATTTAGTTAGAATTTTCTAACTAGCTAAAAGTAATTTACATTCCCATTTCCAAAAATAGCCTTGAAATGGTATGTGTAGGAACTATCTAATATCAAGAAACCAACTTGTGTTAATGAATTAAGTTGTATCAAATTACTGTGATCCAAGCATCAATCAGTCATTTTCCAGATTTTGTGAATTTGGCACCATCAGAATTTGGCTGAAGACACCCAAATCATAAAGACAAAGCAATTTGCTGCCAGAGTTGTAATTTAAACTTACTATCATGCCACTAATTTCTTTTAGAGCAAGTTACCCTGTTAGTTGCTCCCACATACGTAAATAAACTTTGATATTTTAAGAGATCACAGCTATGAGGTAAAGGTTCATTGTAGACAATGTATCATTTATATCACTGAGCAGGCTTAGGGGAAAAAATGGTTGAGGAAAACAGTCTTAGCAAGAGTAAAATTAAATCATGGATTAGTTCTCTGGTTTACTAATGTACTTAAACCCTAACAGTGTTTATGATTTTGAGTTTAAAATAATCCTAACATCACCATATTATATTGTTTAAAGTTAGAAGAGAGTTTCCTTTTCAGTGGTGATAAAAATCATATTGAAACTCTAGGAAATGGTAAGAATAATGACTGAAAAATGGACATGTTCTCATCAAATCCAAAGTCATTGCCTTTATATGTCTTTAGTGCTTTCTGTTAAAGATCTGGCTAACTATTTTCAACATGAAACAGTTCTTTGGACTCACGTACAGACAGTGGGGCTTCTTAAGTATCTCATGCCAACACCAGCATGAAGCGTTAAAAAAAAATAATAAAAACTAAGCATAGCGGGAGTGGCAAAACCTCCAAGATTCAAATGTACATATATAGCATGTGTCTGATACTGTGAATGAAGCCCCCATGTAATTTATCTTATCAAATTTCCGCAGTCTGGAACAGCTGCATTTTAAGATATAGAATGAAAGGCTCTTTCAATAATTGTTGGTGAAAATTAAGGCATGATCATTATACTGAAAAATCACTTAACTGGTTAAAGCACTTGCAAAGATGTAAAACATTCTACAAAGCATAAATCTAGAACTGATATTCTAAAACCAGTTTACATAAACCAAGTAGTTTTTTATGTTTCTATCATTCATTGTCCTTTAAGGTTAACTGTTTATATTTTTATTAGCAATAGAATTAGCAAATATAAAGAAATATAACAAAGTCAAACTTGATTTTAGAGGTTCAAATTACAAATATTTCAAGAGTATACATTTGTATAAAAGACCAATGTTACATGTTGTAATAATGTCACTTTAAGGTAAAATAATATTTTAGAAATATAAGTAATGTACAGTGAGTTTTTCTTTTTGCTTTTGGTCTCTATATTTTGGTGGTGATTCATAGAAAGTTTGTTTAAGTGACTTGCTCCAGGACTAACAAAATATTCAAACTGATGCTTATAGCAGTTAGCAATACTACATCATTTTGAGCAAAGAATATTTTTATAGAAGGAACCTGTGGTGCTTGGTTCTAGCTCTTGCATAACGAGGATTTGCCATGTTGCAAGACATGTTTATTTAATATGACAAACTTAAATTGAACCATCACATACTCTTCAATAGCTTTCCATTTGGAATATATCCAGTAGCCACCCAGAAAGCTGCCATACATATCTAGATTGGCATATATCTCACTACAACACAGTGAACTCTAACAGGATAAGCATATCACAGTACTGCTGCAGTAGGTCATCAGTGAAGCATGTAATGGCAAAGCAATGAGAAAATCCACAGTTATGAAAACAGCACAATAAAATAATTTAGACCAAGTTAGTCCCTAAAAAATGTTGAGAAATGGGCTTCACGTCCTTTGGGTACGTATATTTTCAGGCTTTGCAGAACATCCTAGCTGTGAAAATGGTGCTTTAAAATAATATAGAGTATAATGGTTAAGAACTCAGGCTCTGCAGTGAGACAAACTTCACTTTGGTTCTTAGTGGTGACTTAAAATCTCCATGAGTTTGGGCAAATTACTTAAACTTGATAAGTCTTCATTTCTTTTGATAAATTGATAAATTTAGTAATGATATCAATCTCACAGAGGGGTTCTAAGACTTAAGAGGACTAAGTAATGTAAAGTGCTTCACACCACATCTGGAGAACAGTATGTGTTTGATAAGTGCTAAATATTTTTAAGACGGTCCATGAAAAGAAGTTCACAATTGGCATAGTGGTAGAACTTGCATAATGATACTAACTCACTAAACTCAGTCTTCTTGATTCAGTAATGTTATGTTTGACTCTGCTTATTACAATAGAAACAAGCAAATTATAGGTTATTTTCAATCATTATCCATGTACGTAGGTGTTTTTCACAGCCCACCAAGTAAAATGTGTGGTGATTTAAGCATAAATACTTGCAAGAAGACCATATTAAGTTCATTTTTAGGACTGCCCCAAAATATTAACTTATGTTATGGACCATTTGTACTAAAGCAATTTAACCATCTTGATTTGGTTTCTCGTATGAGGAAAAAAAAGATATACCTTTGTTTCAGCATACAAATGTAATACCTAAAATTATATCAAATATTGCTTTGAAGAAAAGATTTAGTTTATTAATATTTTAAATGGTTTAAAGTATTTGTTGTTGTTCCACACAAAATGTCTTTTTTCAAATTTCTCTAGAACTACACATAGTAAAAATACAATCTACGGAGTGTCATATGTTCATGAAGAAAATGAATTAGTAAAAATTAAGGAATCAAGTTTGAGTAAAGTTGTGTCACAGTTAGTGTATTTGGTGGCTATGATAAAAATTGTTGTATGAGATTTTAAATCTTAAGTATTGATAATTTTTTAGAAATGTGAATATACTAAGACTCATATAATAAGATTTTTTTTTTTTTTGCCGTACGCGGGCCTCTCACTGTTGTGGCCTCTGCCGTTGCGGAGCACAGGCTCCGGATGCCCAGGCTCAGCGGCCATGGCTCACGGGCCCAGCCGCTCCGCGGCATGTGGGATCCTCCCGGACGGGGGCACAAAGCCGTGTCCCCTGCATCGGCAGGCGGACTCTCAACCACTGCGCCACCAGGGAAGCCCAATATGATGATTTTTGATAGTGTTCCGTAACGAGAGTCCAGTTGCAACTTATTTATTTCGAGGTAGATATTTTTGGTAGAAAATGATAAGTATGCCTGTAATTTCCTCTGCAAACAGTTGCTAATTTGAGAGGAAGAGTGGTGGTTAGACTTTATAGTCATGTTATCAGATGATGCATTTTCATGAAAATGATTTAAATGGATAAAAAATATAATCTGAATAAATTGGCTTAGACTCTTGGAGACCAAATGCATTGGAGTTGGAACTCTCTCTAGAGAAAAGTGTGCATAAGAACGTCTGAGGAGAGTGTGTGGGTAGAGACATATCCAGGCTCTCACTGGAAGTGAGTGATTGAATCTGTGTTTGGGAGCTGTGCTGGGAGAATAGAGCCTATACCACAGGTTGCTGGTGTAGGAAATCTTATAGAAAATGTATCTTCTTATGGTTCACTTGTGTGTCTAATAGTCATGTTTTCTCCAATGTCTTTTTATTTTGTTAAAGCAATAATCAAGTGAATATATCATCTATTTCTTTACAACATTTTTAGATGTATATTTTAGGGTGAGCATATGCTCCCCCTGTTCACCTCATTTTTGGTTGGTTTTGGGGCATAGGTGCATGTCATTTAATGCCAGTCTAAATAACCAAGATAAATTTTATACCTGTATTTTATTTTACCTCTCGTATCTAGAATGGAATTATGGATTATTAATAATCCTTGATTCAAAGCATATACTCATCATTGGCACATACATGGCCTATTTCTATTTGTTCATTTAACTATTTAGTAATTAATTTTATGTAATGCTTATCTATAAAGTATTTATCCAAAGAAAGAAATACAACTCTGAAAATAATTTACAGGAAGCTATATCTCTCCCTATCTTCTCTCCCTCTCTCCTTTACCCCAAGTAACCATAGTTTGAATCTTGTGTTCGTAATTCCCTTAATTTTGCATTAAAATGAACTTTATTTTTACCCTAATAGCATTTAGCAAATGTGACCATTCAAAATGTCAGAACATTAGTATTTCCTTTTTCTTGAAGACTTTTTTTTAAAAACAGTTTTAGTATCACAGCAAAATGGAGAGGAAGACACAGAGATTGCCCATGTAACCCCTGCCCCACCATATGCATGACTTTCCCCAGTATCAACAGACTCCAGAGTGGTACATTTGTTACAATTGATAAATCCCTATCATAATTGCCAAAATCCTGTAGTTTACATTAGGGTTCACTCTTGGGATTGTACAGTCTATGGATTTGGATAAATGTATAATGCCATGTATCCATCATTAATTACCACACAGAGTATTTTCACTGCCCTAAAAATCCTATGTGGTGCTTCGGTTCATCCATTCCCATCTGCCCACACCCTGGTAACCACAGATCTTTATACTATCTCCATAGTTTTGCCTTTTCCAGTATGTCCTAGAGTTGGAATCATACAGTATTTAGCCTTTTCAGATTGGCTTCTTTCACTTAGTAATATGCATTTATACTTCCTCTATGTCTTTTCATGGCTTCATAGCTCTTTTTTCAGCTTTACTGTGGTATCATTGACAAATTAAATTGTTATATATTTAATGTGTACAGTGTGATAATTTGATGTACATATAAATTGGGAACAGATTCCCCCATCTAGCTAATAAGCATAGCCATCACCTAACATATTTACTTTTCTGTTTTTTTCTTAAACATAGAGAACCCTTAAGTTCTACTCTCTTAGCAGATTTCAAATATACAATATAATGTTAAAAACTATCATATTTTTATTCTATATCATATATTATATATTAGATCATCATATTATATTATATATATTATAAAATAATATAATATATATCATATTATATATTAGATCCTCAGAACTTATTCACCTTATAAATGAAAATTTGTACTCTTTTACCAGCTTCTCTGTATTTCCCTTGCTGCCCAGCCGTTGGCAACAACCATTCTACTCTCTGCTGTTTCTATGAGTTTGACTACTACTACTTCTGATCCCCCTCCCCTCCTTCTCCTCCTCCTCCTTCTTCTTCTTATTTTAGATTACATATGTAAGTGATACCATGCAATATTTGTCTTTCTCGTTCTGGCTTATTTTACTCAGTATAATGCCCTCCATGTTCTTCCATACTGTAGGAAAATGGCAGGATATCCTTCTTTTTAAAGTCTGAATAAATAATATTCCTTTGTGTAAGTATGTGTATATATAATAATCATTTATATAAGATAACATTATTAAGATGTCCTATCTTGTTCTGTAATACTATTTCAAAAACATAGTATTTCAGTAAAGTTTGATCCCAACAGGAGGATAATTTATGAACCTCACATGAAAAGACAGCTCTTTATGCAACTGTGCTAAAAATGTGACCTCTTTTCATATTCAAATAAATATGAAGTTCATCTATCACTTACACTTTTTAAGGACTCTGCATTTTCCAGATGTTCATGTTTGTGATTTTAGTAATATGCTTAGTAATTCTGTGTATGTTTCTTTTGGAGCTTGCTAACTTTGCTTGCAGTAGATTTTTTTTTTTAAAGAATGAACAGTGACAAGCCTACATAAGAAAAAAAACAAACATGAATAACATTTTCTTTATCCATTCATCTATTGACAGATACTTGGTTGTTTCCATACCTTGGCTATTGTGAATAATACTTCAGTGAACATGACAGTACAGATACATTTTCCAGATAATAGTTTCTTTTCCTTTGGATATAGACACAGTAGTGGGACTGCTAGTTCTATTTTTAATTCCTTGAGGAACCGCCATACTGTTTTCCATAGTGAGTGGCTGTAGCAGTTTACATTCCAACCAACAGTGTACAAGTGTTCTCTTTTTTCCACATCTTTGCCAGCATTTCTTATCTCTTGTCTTTTTGATAATAGCCATCCTAACAGATGTGAGATGATATTTCATTGTGGTTTTGATTTTAATTTCCCTTATGATTAGTGATGTTGAGCACTTTTTCATGTTTCTCCACTGTGTATTATTGGGTCCCCTGTCAAAAATCAATTGATCATATATGCATGGGTTTATTTCTGGTCTTTCTACTCTGTCCACTGATCTATGTGTTTGTTTTTATACTGATACCATATGGGTTTTATTACTATAGCTTTGTAATATAGTGTGAAAACAGGAACTGTGATGCCTCCAACTTTGTTCTTCTTTATCAAGAATGTTGACTATTTGGGGTTGTTTGTGGTTCCATACGAATTTTAGACATGTTAATTCTATTTGTGAAAAATGCCCATGGAATTTTGATAGAGATTGCATTGAATTTTACATCATGTTGGGTAGCATGGAAATTTTAACAATATTAAATTTTCCAGTTCATGAACATGGAATATCTTTTCATTTATTTGTGACTTCTTCAATTTCTTTCATCAGTGTCCTGTAGTTTTCAGTGTAAACATTTTTTACCTTCTTTTTAAAATTTATTCCTCAGTATTTTATTATCCAGAACACTGACATCATCAAATACTGGTAAGGATGTGGAGGAATGAACGAGAGTTCCAATTGTTCTACAGCCTTACCAGCATTTGGTGTTGTCATTGTTCTGGATTTTGACTGTTTTAATAGGTGTGTTGTGATATCTCATTGTTGTATCAATTTGCATTTCCCTGATGCCATATGATTTGAAGCATCTTTTAAAATTCTTATTTGCTATCTCTGTGTCTTCTTTCATGAGTTGACATCTTTGATGAGGTGACATTTGAGATACAATAACAAAGATACAGTCAGTACAAGAAGGAATAGATAAGCTGTGGTGAGATACAGTCTTTGGCCCTTTTTCAATTGGGTTGCTTGTTTTCTTTTTTTTAAAATTCAATTTAATTTAGTTTTTTATACAGCAGGTTCTTATTAGTTATCGATTTTATACATATTAGTGTATACATGTCAATCCCAATCTCCCAATTCATCCCACCACCGCCACCACCCACCCCCCGCTTTACCCCCCTTGTTGTCCATACATTTGTTCTCTCCATCTGTGTCTCTATTTCTTCGCTG
>NC_041214.2:103418293-103449300 GCF_002837175.3 Physeter macrocephalus | reverse complement strand
CTTGGTGTCCATACATTTGTTCTCTACATCTGTGTCTCAATTTCTGCCCTGGAAACCGGTTCATCTGTACCATTTTTCTAGATTCCATACATATGCATTAATATACGATATTTGTTTTTCTCTTTCTGACTTCACTCTGTATGACAGTCTCTAGGTCAATCCATGTCTCTAAAAATGAACCAGTTTCGTTCTTTTTATGGCTGAGTAATATTCCATTGTATATATGTACCACATCTTCTTTATCCATTCATCTGTCAACAGACATTTAGGTTGCTTCCATGACCTGGCTATTGTAAATAGTGCTGCAAAGAACTTTGGGGTACATGTGTCTTTTTGAATTATGGTTTCCTCTGGGTATATGCCCAGGAGTGGGATTGCTGGGTCATATGGTAATTCTATTTTTAGTTTTTTAAGGAACCTCCATACTGTTCTCCATAATGACTGTATCAATTTACATTCCCACCAACAGTGCAAGAGAGTTCCCTTTATTCCACACCCTCTCCAGCATTTGTTGTTTGTAGATTTTCTGGTGATGGCCATTCTATGTGGTGAGAGTTGATAACTCATTGTAGTTTTGATTTGCATTTCTCTAATAATTAGTGATGTTGAACAGCTTTTCATGTGCCTCTTGGCCATCGGTATGTCTTCTTTGGAGAAATGTCTATTTAGGTCTTCTGCCCATTTTTGGATTGGGTTTTTTGTTTTTTGATATTGACCTACATGATCTGTTTATATATTTTGGAGATTAATCCTTTGTCCGTTGATTTGTTTGCAAATATTTTCTCCCATTCTGAGGGTTGTCTTTAGGTCTTTTTATAGTTTCCTTTGCTGGGCAAAATATTTAAAGTTTCATTAGGTCCCATTTGTTTATTTTTGTTTTTATTTTCATCACTCTGGGAGGTGGGTCATAAAAGATCTTGCTGTGATGTATGTCAAAGAGTGTTCTTCCAATGTTTACCTCTAAGAGTTTTATAGTGTCTGGTTTTACATTTAGGTCTTTAATCCATTTTGAGTTTATATTTGTGTATGGTGTTAGGTAGTGTTCTAATTTCATTCTTTTACATGTAGCTGTCCAGTTTTCCCAGCACCACTTATTGAAGAGGCTGTCTTTTCTCCATTGTATATTCTTGTCTCCCTTATCAAAAATAAGGTGACCATATGTGCGTGGGTTTTATCTCTGGACTGTCTATCCTGTTGCATTGATCTATATTTCTGGTTTTGTGCTGGGACCATATTGTCTTGACTACTGTAGCTTTGTAGTATAGTCTGAAGTCAGAGAGTCTGATTCCTCCAGCTCCATTTTTTTCCCTCAAGACTGCTTTGGCTATTTGGGGTCTTTTCTGTCCACATACAAATTTTAAGATTTTTTTTTGGTTTTAGTTCTATAAAAAAATGCCACTGGTAATTTGATAGGGATTGCATTGAATCTGTAGATTGCTTTGGGTAGTATAGTCATTTTCACAATATTGATTCTTCCAATCCAAGAACATGGTATATCTCTCCATCTATTTCTGTCATCTTTGATTTCTTTCATCAGAGTCTTAAAGTTTTCTGAGTACAGGTCTTTTACCTCCTTATGTAGGTTTATTCCTAGGTATTTTATTCTTTTTGTTGCAATGGTAAATGGGAGTGTTTCCTTAATTTCTCTTTCAGATTTTTCATCACTAGTGTATAGGAATGCAAGAGATTTCTGTGCATTAATTTTGTATCCTGCAACTTTACCAAATTCACTGATTAGCTCTAGTAGTTTTCTGGTGGCACTTTAGGATTCTCTGTGTAAAGTATCACATCACCTGCAAGCAGTGACAGTTTTATGTCTTTTTTTCTGATTTGTATTCCATTTATTTCTTTTTCTTCTCTGATTGCTGTGGCTGGGACTTCCAAAACTATGCTGAATAATAGTGGCAAGAGTGGTCATCCTTGTCTTGTTCCTGATCTTAGAGGAAATGCTTTCAGTTTTTCACCATTGAGAATGATGTTTGCTGTGGGTTTGTCGTATATGGCCTTTATTATGTTGAGGTAGGTTCCCTCTATGCCCACCTTCTGGAGAGTTTTTTTCATAAATAGGAGTTGAATTTTGTCAAAAGCTTTTTCTGTGTCTATTGAGATAATCCTAAGGTTTTTATTCTTCAGTTTTAATATGGTGTTTCACATTGATTGATTTGTGTATATTGAAGAATATTTCATTCCTGGGATAAATCCCACTTGATCATGGTGTATGATCCTTTTAATGTGTTGTTGGATTCTGTTTGCTAGTATTTTGTTGAGGATTTTTGCATCTATATTCATCCGTGATATTGGTCTGTAATTTCTTCTTTTGTAGTATCTTTGGTTTTGGTATCAGTGTGATGGTGGCCTCGTAGAATGAGTTTGGGAGTGTTCCTTCCTCTGCAATTTTTTGGAAGAGTTTGAGAAGCATGGGTTTTAGCTGTTCTCTAAATGTTTGATAGAATTCACCTGTGAAGCCATCTGGTCCTGGACATTTGTTTGTTGGAAAAACTTTAATCGCAGTTTCAATTTCATTACTTGGGATTGGTGTGTTTACATTTTCTGTTTCTTCATGGTTCAGTCTTGGAAGGTTTTACCTTTCTAAGAATTTGTCCATTTCTTCCAGGTTGTCCATTTTATTGGCATCGAGTTGCGTGTAGTAGTCTCTTAGGATGCTTTGTATTTCTGCAGTGTCCATTGTATCTTTGCTATTGTTTTCTTTGTTTCTATTTCATTTATTTCTGCTCTGATCTTTATGATTTCTTTCCTTCTACTAACTTTTGGTTCTGTTTGTTCTTCTTTCTGTAGTTCCTTTAGGTGTAATTTTAGATTGTTTATTTGAGATTTTTCTTCTTTCTTGAGATAGGATTATATTGCTGTAAACTTCCCTCTTAGAACTGCTTTTGCTGCATCCCATAGGTTTTGGATCATTGTGTTTTCATTGTCATTTGTCTCTAGGTATTTTTTGATTTCCTCTTTGTTTTCTTCAGTGATTTCTTGGTTATTTAGTAACGTATTGTGTAGCCTTCATGTGTTTGTGTTTTTATGTTTTTTTCCATGTAATTTATTTCTAGTATCATAGCATTGTGGTCGGAAAAGATGATTGATATGATGTCAATTTTCTTAAATTTACTGAGGCTTGATCTGTGACCCAAGATGTGATCTATCCTGGAGGATGTTCCATGTGCACTTGTGAAGAAAGTGTAATCTGGTGGTTTTGGATGGAATGTCCTATAAATATCAATTAAATCTGTCTGGTCTATTGTGTCATTTAAAGCTTGTGTTTCCTTAGTAATTTTCTGTCTGATGATCTCTCCATTGGTGTAAGTGAGATGTTTTAAAGTCCCCCACTATTATTGTGTTACTTTCGTTTTTCTCTTTTATAGCTGTTAGTATTTGCCTTATGTATTGAAGTGCTCCTATGTTGGGTGCATATATATTTGCAATTGTTATATCTTCTTCTTGGATTGATCCCTTGATCATTATGTAGTGTCCTTCCTTGTCTCTTGTAACATTCTTTATTTTAAAGTCATTTTATCTGATATGAGTATTGCTACTCTAGCTTTCTTTTGATTTCCATTTGCATGGAATATCTTTTTCCATCCCCTCACTTTTAGTCTTTATTTGTCCTAGGTCTGAAGTGGGTCTCTTGTTGATAGCATATATATGGGTCTTGTTTTTGTATCTGTTCAGTGAGCATGTGTCTTTTGGTTGGAGCATTTCATCCATTCATATTTAAGGTAATTATCGATATGTATGTTCCTATTACCATTTTCTTAATTGTGTTGGGGCTTTTTTTGTAGATCCTTTTCTTTTCCCACTAAGTGTGTTTCCCACTTAGAAAATTTCCTTTAGCATTTGTTGTGGAGCTCGTTTGTTGATGCTGAATTCTCTTAGCTCTTGCTTGTCTGTAAACCTTTTGATTTCTCCATCAAATCTGAATGAAATCCTTGCTGGGTAGAGTAATCTTGGTTGTAGGTTCTTCCCTTTCATCACTCTAAATATATCATGCCACTCCCTTCTGGTTTGTAGAGTTTCTGCTGAGAAATCAGCTGTTAACCTTTGGGAGTTCCCTTCTGTTATTTGTTGCTTTTCCCTTGCTGCTTTTAATAATTTTTCTCTGTCTTTAATTTTTGTCAGTTTGATTACTATGCATCTCGGCGTGTTTGTCCTTAGGTTTATCCTGCCTGAGGCTCTCTGTGCTTCCTGGACTTTGGTGGCTATTTTCTTTCCCATGTTTGGTAAGTTTTCCACTATAATCTCTTCAAATATTTTCTCAGGTCCTTTCTCTCTCTCTTCCCCTTCGGAGAACCCTATAGTGTGAATGTTGTTGTTTTTAATGTCCCAGAGGTCCCTTAGGCTGTCTTCATTTCTTTTCATTCTTTTCTCTTTATTCTGTTCCATGGCAATGAATTCCACCATTCTGTCTTCCAGGTCATTTATGTGTTCTTCTGCCTCAGTTATTCTGCTATTGATTCTTTCTAGTGTGTTTTCATTTCAGTTATTGATAAAGGATGCAGCAAGTTTACAATTTCCTGTTCCAGAGATGATAATAATAGTGAAAGCTTCAGAAATAAATATCCTGCAATTCACCATGAATGATTTGATTTGCAATTTCTGGAAGGCTTTCAACAATGGAAGAAGACAAACCTTGCATGTGAAATTTCACTTGACCCAGAAACCCTGCTCTTAGTTCTCACACATCTTCTGACGTGTGTCACAGTATCCTAGGATTGATGGTGATGTGTGAAGGTTGTCTCTTCAATCCGTTTCTGCTATTGTTGGAGGGTCTCCTGCAGAGCCAGGTGGTTGCTGTGGCTCACCACAAGGACAAGGACACTGGCAGCAGAAGTTCTGGGAAGTACTCCTTGGCATGAGCCCTCCCAGATTCCTCCATTAGCCACACCCTGGGTTGCTTGTTTTCTTATTATTGAGTTTAAGAATTCTTTTTTCTCTTTTGGATAAGAGTTCTTTATCAGATGTGTCTTTTGCAAATATTTTCTCCCAGTCTGTGGTTTGTCTTCTAATTCTCTTAATATTGCTTTCAACAATGCAGAAATTTTTAATTTTAATGAAGTTCAGCTTATCCATTCTTACTCATTTGGACTGTGTCTTTGATGTTGTATTTAAAATGTCACTGCTATACCCAAGTTTCTCTATGTTTTCTCCTATGTTGTCTTCTAGGAATTTTATTGTTTTGTGTTTTACCCTTACATATGATTCATTGCAAGTTAGTTTTTGTGAAGGGTGTAAGGTCTGTGTCTACACTCATTTTTTTCCGTGTGGATGTCCAGTTTTTCCAGCACCATTTGTTGAAAAGAATATCTTTGTTCCATTATATTTTCTTTACTATTTTGTCAAAGGTCAGTTGACTATATTTAGTGTAGGTCTATTTCTGGGCTCTCTATTCTGTTCCATTCATCTATTTGTCTATTATTTTGCCACTGCATATTGTCTTGATTACTGTAGCTTTATACTAAGTCTTGAAGTCATGTAGGGCAGTGCAGTCCTCCAACTGTTTTCTGCTCTTTCAATATTGTCTCGGCCACTGAGTCTTTTGTTTGTTCACATAAAATTTAGAATCAGTTTGTCAATATCCACAAAGTAACTTGTTGCGATTTTGATTGGGATTGCATTGAGTCTTTAGATCAAGTTGGGAAGAGAACTGGCACCTTGAAAATATTTAGTTTTCCTATCCATGAACATGGATGGAATACATTTCCATTTACTTAGTTCTTTTATTTCTTTTGTCAGAGTTCTGTAGTTTTCCTCATGTAGATTTTGTATATATTTTGTTATGTTTATACATAAGTAGTTCCTTTTTTGGTGCTAATGTAAATGGTATTATGTTTTTAATTTAAAATTCCACTTGTTTGTTGATGGTGTATAGGAACATGATTGACTTTTGTATATTAACCTTGTATTCCACAATCTTGATTCAATCACTTTTGGTTCCAGGAATATTTTTGTCTATTCTTTTGGATTTTCTACATATACCATCATGTCACCTGCAAACAAGGTCAGTTTAAGTTCTTTCTTCTCAATATATATACCTTCTATATTATTTTCTTGTCTTGTTGCATTAGCTTGTATTTCCAGTACAGTGTTGAAAAAGAAAGCTGAAGGGAGACATTCTTGACTTGTTCTTGATCTTAGCAGGAAAGCTTCTAGTTTCTCACACTATTAAGTATGATGTTAGCTGTAGGATTTTGTGGATATTCATTATCAAGTTGAGGAAGTTACCCTCTATTCCTAGTTTACTGAGAATTCAAGTGATCTTTTAAACTTCAACACCATCACATCTCTTTATGTGTGTAGATATATCACTGGAATATAAAATGTTAAGCTAATTGAATTATTCATAATATTTAAATCTCAGGAATTGGTACATAATGGGTATTAAAATAAAAATTTTGAGTGACTGACATTTCATCTTACAAAAAAATAATGGTAAAATACATTAAAAATGTGCTTCAGTCCACTTGCAATTACAATAAAAAGTTGGAAAACTCCACCCAAATGGCAAAGTTAAGTTTACTTATAATTCAAATTATGTGTAAATGATATCAAATTACTCAATGGAGCAACTTTATTCAGTGTAATAATATTGTAATAAATTTTGATCTGCATATTTGAAATAATTTCTTCTCAAAGCAGATGACTTTGATAGCAATAATTATTATTTTTTATAATGTGCTAATAGCTAACTTCTAAAAATATTATTAAATTGTCAAATTTTAAAACATTTTAACTACTGAAAATTGAAAACTATTTAAATGGTAACATAGCCAATTGAAACAAGATTTATCTTTAGGAATAAAAAATATATAGGCTCCAGTCCAGATGCTGTGAAGAAACAGTCATTTAACAAATAATCATCATTATATGTAGGATATTTAATCTAGTTCTTTAGCAGTGCAAAGTTAGTGTTAAATATTGCATAGTATTTTTAAGTTTTAGGAAGTATTTTTAAGTTATAGGAAGTTAAGAGATTTTTCTGGGGAAGCACTATACAATAGAACTGCCTATAATGATGGAAATGTGCTGTATTTCACTGCCCACCATGGTAATGCCTAGTGACGTGTCAATTAAGCACTTGAAATTTGTCAAGGGTGACTGAAAAAGTAAAATTTTAAATTGTATTTGATTTTTATTAATTTAAATTTTAATTCAGATAGCCATATATGGCTAAAGTTGAATCCAGGAGATTGAATTTCCTCACTTGACAGATATTAAATTAATGGACAGGAAAAATTAACTCTCTCAAGGTCTTACAATGAAGCCAAAAATCCAGCCATTTGGTATTTGAAAATTTCTCATTAATTTAAGTAACTTTTATAAAATTTGTGATATTTTGTGGTACTGTTAATACAATGGGAATTCATAGAAGGGTAAAACTGTGTCAATTGTGAAAAATTATGCATCACTTATGGTTGAGTGAGGGATTCACAGAATTTTGAAGAATGCCTGAGAAGAATGAATCTTGGATCATTTAGGAAAGATTTATTAAAATAATTTTTGTGGGTTTTTTTGTTGCTCTTGTTGTTGAAAGTGGTTACTTTGGAGATGAGCTCCATTTTTAAAAAGTGATAGCCTTCTGACAAACCAAGAACTAAATAAACATATTTCTTGTATTAGCCAAAATGTTAATGGCTTAAATCAACGTTTATTTATTATTGATACTTCACAGTTTCTGTAGGTCAGGAATCTGAGCATGACTTAGCTGAGTCCTCTGCTTCAGGGTCTCTCACAAGGCTGCAGTAATGGTGTTGGAGGAAGAAGCAATCTCATCTAAAGTCTCAATCAGGGGTGGATCCAAGGATCTGTCTCTAATCGCAGTCATGTGATTATTTCCAGTATTCAGTTTCTCAAGAACTGTTGGAATGGTGGTTTCCATTTCTTGCTGACTGTTGGCTAGATGCCACCCTTAGTGTCTTCCCGTCTGGGTCCCTCCCTCGGGAAGCTCACAACATGGCATCTTGCTTCATTAGATCAAAAGCTTAAAATGCCAAAGAGATAACAATTGCAAGCAAGATGAGAATTACATATTTAGTGGCCTAATTTCAGAAGTGGCATCCTGTAACTTTTATTTTACAAGCAAGTCACTAGGTCCAGTGCACACAAAAACAGACAGGAATTACCAAAGGGCATAAATATCAGTAGAAGGGGATGAATGAGTGTCATTTCATAAGCTTCTCATCACATTAATTAACCAAAATATCAAAAAAAATTTTTAAGAAATGTGATACTTTCCAATACCATTTATCAGAAGTCCTACAAAGAAACCTCTGCCTTAAATACTAAAAATAAATGGAAGACTATGAAGCCATAGTATGATTTTTTTATAGTATATTCACGCTAACAACCTAAATTTTGCAAATATAAGTTCTTAATACTGTCAGCTGTGTTTTATATAGTGTCACTTTCTGAATGAAAAGTGAAAGCTGGAAAAGTTCTACTAGATGAAGTTTTAGTTATTTAGTCCTGAGCACCATTTTTATTTAGCACTGTCATGCAACTCCATTGTTTGCAACCTTTACTTATGCTATGGTGATGGTATGTGGTCTTTACCACAAATTGCACACAATCCTATAAAGACTACATGTCTCAAAAGAAGACTAGCTTCTAAGTTAAGAATGGACAAGGTAATCTAGTATGAGGAAAGTAATTTATCATAATCCAATAGCCTAGGAGACTGGTCATACATACAAAGTGGTCATTAATTACAAAAGGCATCCATACATTCTATTCCTGTGAATTACAGTTAGGGATTTTCTAAAGTGTTAAAAGATTATGCATCCCCAAAATGGTAAAATTTAACTCTGATTACAGGATACTAACTGTATGTTGTATTATTCTAAAAAGATGACACAGAGATTTAAGTAGAAAATGTGTGTGACATGAGATGCAAATCTTGTATCAGTTTCTACAGGATAGAATTGTAAAGTAATTAAAATCAAATACCTGAAGAAACATAATTCTAATACCACTCATGCCCTCTTTCTTTTAAAGCCAGTCATTTCCCTTAGAGTTTTCAGTGTCCTTAATCTCTCTGCAGCATTTCAGCCTAGTTTACACATTATCCTGTTTTTTTTTTCATTCTGTTTACAGTAAACTTCCATCAACAGTGGTGAAAGCTTGTCATCTTCTTTTCCTCATTAGACACTTACTCTTAACCTTCCACGTCCCATATAAACATGCTATGCCAAAGGTTACCAATAACATACAAATAAAATTAAATCCCCTGAATATTTACCTTTTCTAGCATTGAATCCCTCTTATCTTTTAGCCCTTCTTGCATCTTTTCCACTTCTTCTGCCTCAGGCTCATCTCTCCGTGACCAATTTATATTCCTTGATCTTGATTCTTTCTCTGGCTTCTTAAATTTAGGAGTGTCTTGAGATTAAGACTTCAGCTTTTTGCTCTTCTTTGTCTAGACTCTGTTTAGTCACTGACTCTTGAAGAAATTATCCACTTGAGCGATCATATCTGAGTTGGTGACTCCTACCTCTACATCTCCAGCATCTTTCCTGAGTATAAGTTCTGCTTGTGCAGCTGCTTGCTGAGCATTTGCACTGGGACAAACCTGTGTTACCTCAACTAAAATATAATTGCACTGAATTATATTATATCCTAAGATAAACAAACTTTTCTTTAACCTTTTATATTCTCTGTCAAATTTAGCAATTTTCTCTCAGTTAGCCAGGCTTAAAATAAAAGTTATCTTTGACTCTTGACTTGAAATATTGAGATTATTTGACCTTTCTAATTTCAGCTTTTCTCACCTGAAAATGAGTATGATAATAAGTCCTATCTCAGAGTGTTGTTCTAAAGATTAAGTTATATAAAGCATTCAAAGTACTTAGCACAGTGCCTGACATGTAAAAAGCCCCTTTTGTTGTTATTATATCATATTCTAGAATGGAATGATTTAGTATTTGAATAGATACTTCTTTAAAATTTTATAGTATTACTGAAATTACAATCAAAATATCTATGAAATATTTTTCAGAGCTTGACAAAATATATCTAAGTAGACAAGATTAGCCTAGCAAATTCTGAAATAGAGTAATGATAGGGGCATGCCATATATGCTGTTGTAGCTGTTTTTATAGTTTAGTTTTATATATGATAAACACCTATTTGTATAATAAGAAAACAACTTATATATAAATAAAATAACTAATTGAGGAAATCATAAAAGCATGTATTGCCTGGATTACAAGAAAATTTAGAATTTTGTCCATAAAAAATTAAGACCAAATTAAAAAGGCAAATAATTTACTAAAAATGAAAAATTTGCACTTTGTACAATTGCACAATTGTACAAATTTGCACAATTGTACAAATTACAATTTGTAGTTTAAATACTATACAAAACTATATACACTATATAATAATCAATGTGTGTAGATACTGTATATAAAATGCTGGTGAAATATTTTTCAATAGTATTTTAAATGCTATATCAACAACATATGAGGGTGCCTCCTTCATAGCAACATCACCAGTATTGATTATGGCCATTAATAAAAACTAAGAAAAGACAAACTACATAATTTGACGAGTAAAACTTAGGATCTCATTGACGTTTAAATTCCAGTTTCTGTTACATGTAATTTGAATGTTTTTCCTTTCTGTTTACCATCTTTATTTTTTGTAAAAGTAACTTTTAAAAACCATTGAGAAAATGCAATGATGATGGAGGACTGTAGTTTGAGCAAATCTGCCTCCTGCTTAAATACTTAGAGCAGATGGTGTATTTTAAAGGTACACTGTTGATAAGTAGATTGAGAAAAGATTACTCCATGCCCAATTAAGTTCTCACCTGCAGAAATGTCTAAAGAAAGTTGAACAACTTAGAGACAAACATACTCTATATTTTTCTGGAATAGAATAGAGCTGTGATGAGAGAGTTGGGTTTTCTAACATGGTCCAGAATTTAACCACATCTTGTAAACTAACATGCACAATATTAATACTCTGAATAAGCTGTATTAACTCGGAGAAGCATAGAGGCTCAGTAGAGAAAGACTGTCTCAACATATTTGCTGTTGATAGGAAAAGAACCCAAGGGGATTCAGAAATGACATAAGGGAAATAGACATGAAATAAAATATGACTGTCATGTATATATTGTTGAGCAACAACTAATATTTTCATATGTAAGCACAATTAGGGCTTTCTAAGAAAAAATTACTGGCAACCAGGATTAGAGGATATTTGTCTGGTGAACATGCCTTGAATATTGGAGACCTCCAAAGAGATTTACAGCCCTGTCTCCCCTGGAGCCTTTTATTTCATTCCAAAGGGTTGCAAACATCCAACGACCTTCCTGTCTTCTCCAAGAGAGGATTTGTTTATGTTAGAAACTTAATGTCTTTTCCTCTCTCTGGAGGGAAAGGGGGGCTGCTGTGCAGCCGTTTCTATGTAAACTCCAAAATCTTAATCTCTGGGTTCTTCTTCTGTCATAGAGACTCTCCATTTTCCCTCATCACATCACCTCAAGGAAGAGAAGGGGGCATGAAGAACTATATGGTTATTGCTTTAAATAATAATGATCTCTGACCCAGAAACCTTGAATTTTCTTACCTTGTATTGAAAACATATCATTGTTTGTCATTTGTGGATATTAAAAGCTACAGAGATCTAAAGAGGGGAGTTGGATTCTCTCTCTTGTTAATAACTGTGTTCTAAATAATTATTGTATTCTTGTAGCCACAGAGTGTGTAAATAGTACTAGTTATTTGCATAGCACTGTGGGTACTCTGGGCCTCATATGTCTTTAGGGACCATGGAGTTTTGAGAAAGGGGAATTGCTAACAAATGTGCAGGCAAATGAGACCAAATAAGACAACAAAAACAGTAACAATACTTCTGGGTCTTGAATCCATGATACTTACCAACATTTAACGAGCTGAATTTTCAAAGTCCACAGAGGGGTGGTTCCTAAATAGAGCTTAAAAACCATTCAGAGATGAAAAGAGAGAGATAAAGGCAAATGCATTATAGTGAGTTTTTTCCATAATGAGAAATTCACTCACTCTAAAGGACTGGCCTTTTTTTTCTGAGATTTGCTTCCTACCTTTTGAAGTTAAAATATTATTTTAAACAGTAATGATAATGGTAAGTTATATTTTATCTGTTGGTTCATTACATGATGGTAAAATGTCTCTATTATTGTTTTGAAATTGTATTAACAATGAAAGTGCAGTCTTGGAACCATGGCTTTAAATGATTTGTATTTCTTTAAGTAGAAAATGTGTTGCTTTATTATCTGCATATATATTTAAATATACATATTTAATATATATGCATATATATTTAATGTTTCTCTAAGAAGTGAAAGACAGGAAAAGTTTTTTATATATACAACATCAAGACAAATCAAATTCCTTCCTCTGTAAGTTTCTTCATGAGAGGTGTTGCTCATTTCCTCCTAAAACTGTAAAACCCACTTAAACAGATGATATTATTACTGAACATAATTTTATGAAAATTCCTAAGAAAACCTCAAACTTTAACTTAGTTCTATGCTGAATTTTCCAGGATTGATAAACATCAGTCCCAGATGCAGATGCTTGGGCGCACAGGACTTTGGAATATTTAACAATTAACCAAATCTTATCTGTTGAGTTTACTATCTTTGTGACTCTTCACTGAGTTGGAGGGAAATATAGTTTAATTTTGACACGGGATTCTACTTTTACTATTTCACTCATTAATTAACCTCTATTCTAGGGGGCGTGGACTATGTTTATTCATACTGCATCTCTCTTAAGCAATCCTGCTCTGCTCGGTTTATGTGCTCAACAGAGAGAACAAGTGTCCACCCTATCAATGGTGGTACCCATGTCAAACCATAAGGCTCTGGATTTGAGGCCACGTTTCTAGTTCCAATTGTGGTCCACGTGGATACTGCTGCCTCGGGATTCACCCCAGTCAGTAAATGGAAAAATCATGAGGCAATAGTAAAATAATTCCAGAGTTCATTTTAAAAAGCTCAAGACAGAGATCATAATATGAGGATAATATCATCCAGAATGTTTCCATCCTTTTAAATTTTTATGAGTTTTAATTACATTCCCAACAGCTTCTCTCAATATGGGTCCCTGACCTGTGAGAGATCCCCTGTAGCTCTCAAAGGATAGCTAATAATATAAAGAAAAGGACATATGTGCTATCCTAATAATAATGGCAAATGTTAAACTTTCGTAGATGTGTGTAGAAGTCTATGAAAGATGCCTGCTGACTACTATAGGTATAAAAAGTGTATAAATGGTGATTTAATCTTGTAAAATATTATTTAAATATATACACCTGTGTACATGTACATGTATATCAAAGCAATACACTAACCATTCAACAAAATGATATTCTAAATCATTTTAATTTTGTTCTTTTAACTTTATAAATGAATTTGATCTTAAGATATACAAATAAACCTTGAACAATTCTGAAGCTACATTGTTCTAATTATATCTGGGATTAGTTCAATATCATGAAGTTGACAAAATGGATTGCAAGAGGGAACAATTGAGATAAATTATGTACAAACAAGGTAATAAGGCTGATCAAGATACAAGCAGAACTGGAGAAATATTGGAGAAGACCATGTGTGTGAGAAAGTATATATAGTGAAATGCTGTTCTAAAAAGCTATCTTCAAATTTCAGAAGGATTATCATATTAAAGATATCTATATTTGTATCTATGTTTATGTGCATGTGTCCTGGGTTACTTCAGAGGACAAAGACTAAGGTCAACGGGGGAAGATAGAGGAAAGTAAATTTCTGTATAATTCAATTAAAAATCTAAAAATTTTAACTGTTTAAAATTTGAATAGGTGATCTTATGAAGTAGTAATACTCCTTCCTTTCTCTCTACTCCCTCCAAAAATTTCAAGCGGAGGCCAGAACGTTTGAGTAACTGTATATTCCAAATCAGAGATTCTAGGACAGTAAGAATTAAACATAATTATTTTCCTGGTTATGTGTCTATCGTAAATTCTTATATAATTTTCCAATATTTTGCTTATCATTAAGTTAGAACACTGATTTTAATAGTTACAAAATTTGGATTATTTTATTTATTTATTTATTTATTTTTTTGCTGTACGCGGGCCTCTTACTGTCGTGGCCTCTCCCGTTGCGGAGCACAGGCTCCGGACACACAGGCTCAGCGGCCATGGCTCACGGGCCCAGCCGCTCCGCGGCATGTGGGATCTTCCCGGACCGGGGCACGAACCCGCGTTCCCTGCATCGGCAGGCGGACTCTCAACCACTGCACCACCAGGGAAGCCCTGGATTATTTTAAAAACTGTTCAAGGTAGGGGATGCAAAAAGAAACCTAAATTTCTTCAAAATGTATTCATTAGTCTGGCCTTTGAAGGAATTATCCCAATTCCTAGTATAATGAAACCTGAACTTTTGTTTGATCATTCCTCAACCTCCACCAAAACTTGAGTGACTTATTTCATTGCTTCTTAAAACTTACCTCTGACTCTTTCCAATTTTCTTCATACAGAGAGATAGTGGAATATAAAAATATATTTAAGAACAAAGGTTAGCGTCTGGCTTGGCAACTTACTAGCTTTGTAACCATGAATAAACTCATTACCTCACTGGGATATTAATGCTTACCCCATTCACTTACTATGAGTATTAAATGGTATAATGTAGAATATGTAATGTGTACCAAGGAGCCTGGCCTGGAATATTACCTACTAATATTTTCAAAATTCAAAGCAATTGATTTCCCTGAGAACAAGTATGGTATATACTCTCTAAGTATTGCATAATTTGGGGGATTTCAAGTCTTGAATATTTTCTAAGTTTTCAGTGTGTGTTTTTCATTGGAAGATCTATTTACCCATCCTAAAAATATTCATTCAATACATATAATGTGCCATTCTGTTAGGTACTATTATCAATAAATACAAAAATATGATAAAAATAAAAATAAACACAATGTATTTTATTTATTTTAAATAAAATAAATGAGGACCTAGCCTTCATAGAGTTTATAGACAAAGACAGGTAAACAATTATGATAAATATTAGTATTACTGTGATAAGGAGCGTGATCATATAGTTTACTGTCCCACTAGGATAATAAACAAACAGTATAAATAAACATTATTGAACTTAAAGGAGCATTTCACTTTAGGTATTTTCTTAATCCATAAATACGAGAAATACAATCACCATAATATCAGGAGGGGGAGGAGTCCATGTAATTTCTTAACTTTAATAAATTGGTTTCAAGGATCTATAGTATAAAACTTTAATGAAATGAGTAGGTAATTCTATATAATACTTAAACATATATCAAAAAAACCTATCAATTTCCAGTATTCATATAACTGTGTGAATAATGATATTCAGAAATAGTGTATAATGGTCATTTAAAGGTGAATATTGTTCCAAGTTTCTTTTCACATTCTGAGGGTAGGTAAAACCAGAAATAAGAGAAGGTAACCCCTCCCAGAACCTCATTAATCTCTGTATAATCCTTAATATCGACCTGTCTTCTCTCCATTGTAATTGAGTCACTCCAGTCAAACTCAATCATCAAATAATGTTTTTATATTTCTGTATCACGATTTTGGTTTGATTTAGTATCCTAAAATATTTAGGAGAAAAGCAGATTGAGTTTGTGCAGAAATCCAGTGCACTTGTAGCTATTTCCTCCTCTTCCAGTATTTCTACTTTTATTCCTTGCATTGACTCCAATGATCTTACACTTGAAGTTGCATTTATAGCACTCTCTGGGGAAATTTTTTACAACTATGTTCTGAAGCAGGCAGCACATGAAGAAAATAGTTGCTCAGGTATGTGTGAAAAGAAGTAGATATGCCAAGATAGTTGGGGGGAAATGTGTGAAAGCTGAATTTCTTTAGATGGACTGTGAGTTAGGTCAACTATATTTAGGGTTTCACCTGATTGTACCTATTTCATTCAGTTAAACTGAAATCGAAGTCTTATTTATCCAAAAGAAGTGTGGGTGAATTAGATGAACTCTTTACAGCCACTAAGGTGATATTTACTTCCCAAAGTAAAAGGCAGTGTAGATTTGTTATATAAAGACACCATGTCTAGCACTAAATTTCTGCTCACAAGTTTAGCTGAATGAAAAGAAGAATGTAGTCATCCTTATTAGTTATATGTCAAAGACTCAAATACATTTATGTTCTATTATAGAATAGGAATAAATAAGAAAAAAAAGGAGCTTAACTTGAGAAGTAGATTTGCTTGGATTTCAGTCTGTTTCGTCCCTCGCTGGTTAGTGAGATATTGGACTAAGCATGTGAATTCCTGTTTGCTTTATTAAAATAGCTAGGAGTCTTCTGGTTGCAAGTGACCAAAAGCCAATAAAAATTGTTTTTTGGCAGTTAAGATAATGTATTGGATGACATAATCAAATTGAATCAAAGGCAGTGATGAGGCTCAGGGATGCCCAGAACCAGACTCCAGTCCTGTCAGGATTTCTCTCTTCATTTCACTTTATTTCCTTTATCTTATATCAGCTTTCTCATCTTTTCCACTAGAAAGCACAGACTTGTGTCTCTTGGATCTAACTGGAAACATCCCACAGAAGAACTTTGATTAAACTGAACTATATCAATTGTTTACATATAAATCCAGGGAGATGGAATAGCGTAATTGACAGCAGCCACTGGAGTGTCATGCCTGATGTGAGAAAAGGGACAGGTCCCTAAATAGTGGATGCTAATCAAATAAGGGAGAAGTGACGAGCATAGGAAAAAGTAGATGTCAACTATGGTAACAAGGTCATTGTAGGAATTACAAATATAAAGCCAAGGCTGGCACATATTAATTACTTAATACGTATAGATTTTCTTTTCCTTTCATTCCCTCCCTTGGAGATGGCAGAATGGCTGAAATGACTTCAACATCTTAGTTCTACTGGATCTCCTGTTTCTGTAATCAAACTGGATTTATTTTATCTCTTCGAGAATTCCTTTGAAATCCAAGTGTCTCTAAGGAAAAATATAGCATGATGTCATGGTAAATAAGCACACATTTTTAGGGACTTCGCTGGCGGTCCAGTGGTTAAGACTCTGTGCTTCCAGTGCAGGGGTCACGAGTTCGAGCCCTGGTCAGGGAACTAAGATCCAGCATGCCGCATGGTGCAGCCAAAAAAAAAAAGCACACATTGTTAGTCATACAGACGTGGGTTCTAATCTCACTTCTGCCACTTGCTAGTTCTGTGCCCTTGGGCAATTAATTTTTCTCTAGCCCGGTTTCCTCATCTATAAAATAGGGATGAGGTCATTTTAAGAATGTGATAATATTTATGAATTGCTTAGCAGAGTATTTGGAAACCAATAGGTAAAATGATAGTTACTGTTAAGGTTGTTCTGGAACTCCTTTATTTTCCAAGTGATCCTTGCATATCAACTTGTCCCATCCAGGAGAACCCGATGCCGTGAAGATGACCAGCAGATATTCACTGATCATCACCACTTAGTGTTTTTGATCTTTAAATATTTTTTGTATACAGAATCACAGAATTTTTTTTAAGAAAGAAAGACAGCAGCAGTGTAAATCAATGAGAAGAGCAAATGAAAAGTTCATCAGCTGTGAATCCTAATTTCAGTTTTTCCATTCATGTATTTTGTGATTTTCAAGAAGTCCTTAGCTTCTTCCTTCAACTCTATCTGGCCCAATCTTCTATCTATAAATCTGAAATGAAACACTATATCTCAATATCATAGCTTGCTTTCAAAGAAGTAAATGATAAAAGATACTATAAAAAGTCAATGTTTAATAGTGAACTATAATTAACCTGTGGAACAAGGTTATATGGTATACTGAATGTTTTCATTACTCATATAAGCTAAATGAGGTCTTAAATATTTCAATGAACCTGAAAGTTCTGATGCATATTAAATTTTAAAACTACAGAAACTATTTTCATTGTGAGGAAATCACCCACTGCTACACCAAGGCAGCTCATAAATATAACCTTTTTAACATGTGTAGAACCTTTTAACCACTATATCCCCTACTTTAGGTGAGGCATATGCAGGAAAGAACAAAGGTGTATGTGTTACTTGATTTTGTGGTGTTTATAGTCTGTTGGTGAGAAGGTATTAAAGAGAATAGTAAGAGCCAGTGGCAGAGGCAATCATGAGAATGTACTGTTCAGATCTTCTCTGATGAGAGAACTTACTAAAAGGAGTAGCTAAGTGACAGCCTGCGTTGCAGTGTACATGCGGAGGCTACTGTCTCCTCAAGATCCTATCAGGTAATAACTGTGCATGGTAGGGGTACTCCAGCCATTGCATTGCCCAGTGAGTGAGTTTTCTAATGGAAAATTTTGTTCTGGGGCTCCCCATCAGCCAGAGAAAACCATCAAGGCATTTTCAGAACTGCACTATAGTCTGAGGCTCTTCTTACACAATCTTCCTTTCTTCTTATTTTCTTTAACAGGAGTCAAACCTGCATTGAGGTCGGTAGGCTCCTCCCACCTTCCTGCTCCTTCCTCGTTTATTTTTTTATTTTAAAAATTTATTTATTTATAGCTGCGTTGGGTCTTTGTTTCTGTGTGCTGGCTTTCTCTAGTTGCGGCGAGGGGGGTTACTCTTCGTTGCGGTGTGTGGATTTCTTGTTGCGGTGGCTTCTCTTTGTTGCAGAGCACGGACTCTAGGCACGCGGGCTTCAGTAGTTGTGATACACGGGCTCAGTAGTTGTGGCTCGTGGACTCTAGAGCACAGGCTCAGTAGTTGTGGCTCATGGGCTTAGTTGCTCCACGGCATGTGGGATCTTCCCGTACCAGGGCTTGAACCCGTGTCCCCTGAATTGGCAGGCAGATTCTTAACCATTGTGCCACCAGGGAAATCCCCCCTTTATTTTTCACAAGTGTTTCATCCAATAAATCTCTTGAATGATGAATTTCATTCTGGTATCTGCTTCTCTGAGGAAATACACAAACACAGTATCCAAATGAGCATTACTATCAATGATTTTTAAATTAGAGACCTAGTTGTATAGGGATACTAAAATCATAATAGGGTCATTTAGTTCTTTTCAAAAAGCCTAATGTAACTATATGTTTAACCTAACTAGTTCTGCATACATTATTTACTAGTCACAATTAGTTTGCTAGAAAAAAAATGAAGTAGTCAGTGTTTTGTGCTGCCTTCCTGTTCACAATCTTGTTTTTGGAATGGATTTTCACCTTCAGCTCCACAACCTTTTGTCCCAGTCAAAGGTGATTAGATGGAGGGACTTCCAGTCCTTGGAAAGACAGTCCTTGCCCATGGCTAAGATAATAAAATTTCCTTTAGGAATAATATGTACAGTAAACATAAAGTTTGTAGTCCATGCATGGTGTATCCTAGAGCTGGAAGAATATATAGACATGTGTTGGGTAGTTGGCTTGAGTTCTCTACAAAAGGATGGCAATCATGAGTGGAAAAGATAAAAGCAAAGAAGAGATCATAAAGCCCCTGAGAGGTGGAGAGAACAACCTTGTTTTCATTTTCCATTTTTGTCTCAGGTCAATAAGTTGTGTCTGTATGTCATTCTGTGTCTATTAAGTGTCAAAGAAACTTAACTATTTGAACGTTCAAGTAATTAAGGTGCAGGGCATAATTTAGTAGTAGCAGAAGGTAAACTTGAACTAATTAAGTGGAGCAAGTTACTGAGAGTCAGTGAATCTGAGGATGGGATGAGAAAATGTGAAACTTATGCTAGAGATAGCATGGAGTCAATCAGATCCAGAAATCCTTTCAGGAATTAGGTGGAAGTTAAATTATACCTCTGTAAGTCAAGGAGTGACATTATTCATTCTTGTTCAACAGATGTTCTAAGCTTTGTAGTGATCTAATGTCCTAGCCATTACAAGTTTGTTATATAATGAGGGAACTGCAAGTGCACAATCATGTTAGCAGAAAACAGTGTAAGTCAACTGAGTCAAGAGATATGATACATATAGGGAGGAAGTTTAAGGAAGGAAGAAATGTCATCACTTGGATGTCTATCAAGATGAAAGATGCTGACATTTGAGATAGATGTTTAGTGATAAATATTAATTTTGTAGAAATTTTGGTGGAGGAGGCTGCGTGAGGAAAGTAGTAAGAAATACATAGATTAGAGTCAAGCAAAGAGTAATTCATTTTGTTTAAAACCTAAGTTCTATATGGTAAGTGACAGGGCAGGTATAGTCTATTGTATGGAGAGTCTTGATGTCACTGCTAAAAATACCCTGCAATAAGAATTAACAAAAGTGGATGACATTGTAAATGGTGGACAAAGACGAGAGAGGATTCAAAAAAGTTTCTAGTTGAGAAGAATAGAAAAATGGTAGTCCAATTGACCGAAACTAGGAAATCAGTTGAAATAATAATTTTAGAGGAAGACTCCATAATGCAGATGTGAAATAATAAAACTTTAGGGCAAGAGTGGTAAGCCTGAGAAAGTTACACCAGCTTCCTGAAAAATTTAGAGTTAGATTTTTTTTTTCAATATCTAATCTTCACTTTTAAACATTCTTTCTCACCCTTTATTGCAGCCTCTGCCACTCAAGAGTCCCTATGCTTCCCACCTTTTATTTTATCTACTATAAGCCCTTTCACTACAGTTTGAATGTATTTGTATAAATATCTAATTCTCTCAAGATTATTTATATTTCAGCCTTATCATTACTCTCTGTAAGGAGTGTGAAATATCAGTGATTAAGCTAAGAGTGGTATACTTTGGCATTTGAGGAAAGAGCTTTCCCATCTCCACTAAAATGAAACCATAAGATATCATGCCAACTCTGCTTGTACACAAGGTTATCCATGGACTGCATGTAACCCAAAAATACGGAGCAAGAGATAAATTTGGATGTGTAGATTGAAGATGTAGATTCAGGAGTCATCAATCAGAAAAAGGAAGGAAACTAATTCATTTATTCTACAGATATTTATTAAATATTTGCAATGACCAGGCATTCTTCCAGGTGATGGGGATACAATAATGAAAAAAATACAGAAGTGCATTCCCTGTGAATTTTACATTCAAGGAGAGAGCCAGACAACCAAAAAAAATGCATTAATAAGCAATTAATGCATACATTCATAAATATGTAAATAATTTTATTTGAAATTGGTAAGTACAATGTACAGCAGGGGAAAAGGGGTGGAAAGACTGGAGAACAGGAAGAAATTGTTCTTTTAGATAAAGAGGAAGGCATCATTAAGAAGATAACATTTGAGCATATGTGAATGGAGTGTAGGAATGAACCATGTGAACATCTAGAAAAAGTGCATTCTAGCAGAGAAAATGCCAATGTTGCCACCAGAGTGACAGCTGGACAGAGAGGTGAAGTGAAACAGAATAATCCCTATTGCTGCCGCTGGTCCTAAGATTATAATAGGTATTCATCATTTCCCTTCTCCACCACACATTCTGTATATCCGCCACCTTAGACCAGTACCACAGCTAGCCTGGGTTGCTTGTGTGCCTTCTGGTGTGACCTAGACCATCCCCAAGAGTTTAAATCCTTAATTATCATTCCTTCTTGGGCCATGCTTGCTGCACTGCCCATTTACTGTTATCACTGGGCACAGATACACCAAGCAATTCCGCAGTAAAGCCTCTGTCTTACTGGCATAGTCCCCCCTACTCCCATTGCGTACCCTTGCTCTTGAGGATGACTAGAAGCAGTAACCGTCTTTTCCTGATAGTGCAGTTGGTTTCAGTGGCATGAAGAAGCCAGAGAGACGAGGGGCTAATTGTAGCTTCAGGTTCATTGGGTCCCTTGCTATGTCTCCTAGCTGAATTATTCCTGCTAAAAACCAGTACTTCTAACCAACCACGGCCTAAGGTCTGTCTTGGGAATGGAAAGACAAATTCTATAATCAGTTCACTGGAAGTGAAAGTAAAAGAGTCAATTTACTTGTACCTCTTGGTTCCCGGATTTATGTATTCAGTCTATAGATGGCAAAGTACCATATATCAATTGGTAGTCCAAAGTAAATATATACTTTATCCTGGAAGACAGGACTCCAGTCTGGAGAGTGTTGTCCCTAATCTGGTACATTACCTAAGCCTTTAACAGACCATTCTACTGTGCAGTTTAGTCAACTGCTTCTGAGCAATGGGTTATAGAAGACTGGTGTATCCCATGCTGTGTACCCAATATTGCCCCAATATGCTTTAAAATGTATGCAGTGCTCTGCAGCAATATTGTATGGAATGCCATGTTAATAGATCGGCTATTCTATAAACCCTCAGTTAGGGGTGCTATCAGTGGCATTGTGGACAGAAAAGCAAACCCATAGCCATGGTATGAATCAATTCAAATAGGAACAAATCACTGTTACCTCTAGGAAATGATCCAGTATCATTCACCTTCCACCAAAAAAAAAAAAAAAAAAGCTGTGTATAATGGTGCTGTGTCAATTACTAAGCATCAGTCTCTTGGGTGGCAGGTGGGGCATTTTACAGTGTCATTAGCTAAACAAGGATTTGAAGTAAGAGGAGCTAATCGTGTTGGGTCCATATATATTCTTCACCTCTACCTTCATGGTTGCTTTCCCCTCTGTACCAGCATCAGGTGACTGAAGAGAAATAGGCTGACATCCATTGGATGAGTTATTCTTTTTTTTTTTTTTTTTTTTTTTGTGCTATGCGGCACAGGCTCCGGACGCGCAGGCTCAGCGGCCATGGCCCACGGGCCCAGCCGCTCCGCGGCATGTGGGATCCTCCCAGACCGGGGCGCGAACCCGGTTCCCCTGCATCGGCAGGCGGACGCGCAACCACTGCGCCACCAGGGAGGCCCGGATGAGTTATTCTTTTCATCTAAATTTTTTAAAGAATTTCTTCTGTGTACATAATCATTAGTAGCCATATGCTCTGTATGTTTTCTCATAGATATATGTATACATCTTTTCTCCAGAGCTTTTTGTTTCTAATTTTCAAATCTTGTTCTTTCCAGAGCCTTAATTAATCAGCAAAAACTGTTCTCCCACAGCTGAGGAGTCCATGTATTGATATACCCATACTTCAAACAACTTTTCTCCTTGTAATAATTGCTTGCCTACTGGAACACTATTCTCTTATGACTGTCATTAAAGCAACCACTAAGTAGCTTTATAATGACAGTTACAACAGCTAGAATAACAGTGCCCCTATATATTAATTATTTCTCTTGTTTTCTCCTGCCTTGTCAGTTGATAATATGAATTTTTTCATAAGGTTATAGTTTACCATGAGAAAGAAGCACAGGTACAATAGAAGCAGATAACATGAGTTTGAGTCACCTGCATATATAATTTATTCATGCTTTTTGGAGCTTCTTGGGCCCAATACAAAATATACCGTTTGCATTATCCAATGGCTACTGTGCCTATCTGACTGCATGATTCAGTGGCTCTGATAATATCAAGCTCATGGTGGATAACTTCAATTCCATAGTCATTTGATGTTCCTGATAAGACATTAGCAGTGTTGAACTCCATCCAAGCCCTTTGCTCCAAGAAAACATCAATGGTTAAGAAATCTTACCCTCCTTTTGTGTCTAGGATATATCTAATGACCTTGGATTGTCCTGCTCTCGCATAGTCTAAGACTCATCTTCACCTTTCCTGAGTTTCTTGAGTAAGACCTATCTTTAAACTTTATCATGACAATCTTAATACCCACACATAACTCATTTGTCTACCTGTATTTATCTAATCTCAGGTTCCTTCCATTTCTTCAAGACATTTCTGATTAATGAATATCTCCCAACTGCAATCACCTGAATAAAACCATCTCCTTAATTGTTGCATTTTGTCTTCTAGGGCTTTCTATCTTTTTCGGACCCCATGATATGCCAGCAGCTGTTTTACAAATGGTGAGTAGTTTCTGTTGTACTCTAAAAATGTTGTATTATTACTTTAAATTATTTTTAATTTTTAGATTATCAGTTGGTTTTGATATTAAGATTGATGCCAAATTATATTTGAAAAATCTTTTCTACATCTATCAAGATATTGGTTTTCTACTTCTAATGTGATATATAGTACATAAAAACAATTTCTAATATTAAACCAACAAAATATAAGGATATATTTTACTTGATTGTGTAGATTAACCTTTCATGATATTATTTTTTAAAATTTTTTATTGAAGTATAGTTGATTTACAATGTTGTATTAGTTTCAGCTGTACAGCAAAGTGAATCAGTTATACATATACATATATCCACTCTTTTTTTAGATTCTTTTCCCTATAGGCTATTACAGAGTATTGAGTAGAGTTCCCTGCTCTATACAGTAGGTCCTTATTAGTTATCTATTTTATATATAGTAATGTGTATATGTCAATCCCCATCTCCCAATTTATCCCTGCCCCTCCTTATCCCCTGGTAACAGTAAGTTTATTTTCTATATCTGTGACTCTACTTCTGTTTTGTAAATAAGTTCATTTGTACCCTTTTTTTAGATTCTACATATAAGCGAAATCATATGATACTTGTCTTTCTATATCTGACTTACTTCACTCAGTATGTGATGATATTATTTAATTTGAATGCTTATTCTTATGTTCTTGCGTTCATGCATCTGTCAGTAATTTTTTGGTAAACTTAGCAGAATTTTTTGTCAGATAAATGCATTAGATTCATTTCACTAGATTCATAAAATGAATTGTGAACTGTACCGTATTTTTTATGCTCTAAAATATCTTTATAATGTGGAAATTATCAATTTCCTAATATTTTGAAAGAATTAATCAATAAAAGTGAATCTTATTCTTTTTTATTGGTAAATATATCTTTAATATCAGTAACACATTTTAATTATGCTACTTGGCTAGCTATTACATATTGAGTCAATTTTGAACATTTATTTTACAGAAAATAAGATATTTTAGTGAAATTTAAAAAAATTGTTAGTAATCATTTGCATACTATTTTATTATAATTAATAACTATATATGTATTTGTATTTTCTTCTCCATCTCAAGGAATTATGGTTACAAAACACAGTGCAAATATTGTGGATCGTACAAAGTAATGATCATAATACAGCTAACACTTTGGACAGTTCAGAGAGAGAAAGGGAGAAAGTGTTACGCTATTTTTAAGAAATATTTCATAGATTTTACAGATTTTGCATATTTCATAGATTTTATAGATTTGGCATAAGATATTTTAAGTAATTAAAAAATACAAATTCAAATGCTTAATGTTAAAGCTGTACATAAATTTTATTATAAGAGTTTGAAAGCAGATGCATCTGATATTTATCAACTTTTTCAAAGAGAAGAGAATTTTACTTACTCTTACCTAAATCCTATCTCCTGAGTTCTCTTACCCACCCCCTTGGGGGGAAGGAGAAGATTATTCAAATTATCCCAGGATAATTGACAATGGAACAGTCCATTGCACTGAGAGGCCAAGCCTGCTCTTGTACAGGACTGCAGCCTGATCTTTTGACCTCAACCACAATCATACAAGAGTGTGGCAGCAGTATAGCTTTCATAACTGGGGCAGCAACAGTGCAATCTCAATGGGTCAGACAAAAGTCGGTTCATCTTTTTCATACTCCCAGTCAAGATTCAAATAACATGGGTGTTCAATCTCATTCCAAGGTCATTTTGTTATAGAAAAATAGACACCAGCATGTTAACAGTGGTTATATCTTGATTTGGGGTTGCCAGATTGTTTTATTGATTTTTGTTTTCATTATTTCTATCTTCTATATTTCTATGATGATTGTATATTATCTGTGTATTAAAACAGTAAGGAGAGATATAAAATAAGCAAAATACTACTGGAAGTATATCTGCTAAAATATTTATGGAGATTTAATCTGAAAATTGAATTATTGGTGATTTTTTCCTTTCTTCTAAAAATAGTAGTTAGGAAAAAAGTTAGATTTTAAAAAGAGCTTTAAAAAAAAAAAAACCTACCAAAGGTGGAATGAATGTGATAAATTTGTTGTGAACAGAAAGAGAAAAATATCCCACTCTACTCTTGACATTTGTCAGCAACCTTCCTACGCTGAGAATTTCTAAGCTTTCTCTATCCTGGGGTTTTGCTCATGATTTCAAGTATTAATGCCCCCTTTTATTTTGGCTTTGAATGTTATTTTTCTTTTTCCTAAGCCCCTATCTCTTTTTATTTGTATTCAACTTTCAGGATATCTAGCTCCCAAACTCTCTATAAGCACTGCTCACTTGATGGATGTTCCGCTTTCCTAATTTATTCATCACTGTCACTTTACGATCATTTAAAACAAGGCTTAGTCTTTCACACTCTCAAAGTAGAGTGTCTCTGGGGATTACTGCAACTAATCAATTAGCAGTTGAGCAATCTTGTTATAAATAATCTCAAATGCATTATAAAATATGAGCTAATTGAAATAAATAGTAGAGTTTAAACCAATGTTTACAATAATGCTTCAGAGTAAACAAGTGGTGAAATCACTAATACAGGACTAGGAAGGGCAAGCTTCTTCTTTCAATTTGTATTTAAGAAGTGGTTAACCAGGCTGTTTCCATGAATTGAGAAATGTAGGTCATTTAAAAGAGGAATGAACTGTTTTCTAAAATCAATAAATTATGGAATGATGAGAAAATATTTTGAGGTGTCCTCTGTGGGCACATTAATGCTTTTCTAGAGACTGCATAATTGTTTTGCTCAATTATTTGAAGAAAAGATCGGAATGCCTCCTTTGAAAGGAAACCAAATTAGAACTGTGTCACACTCCACAGCAGCCAATCTCCAGGGGCTCTTGTGCAGCAGTCACTCCTTGGATTCTTAGAATGTTCCTTGAGCAACAGTTAAATTGATTCCATTGCATCTTTCAGAAATCAAAGATGAGTGCTCATGTATTTCTGTAATTTTGACCGCTGGATTGTCTGGATACAGGTATGGATTAGACATTGTCACCAGATCCTCTATCTATATTTTACTCATTTTCTTTTATGTGGATTGGGCAGCATATAAATGCAAGTGAATATGTATATATATATATAGCCAAATTATTTGTGTGTGTGTGTGTGTGTGTGTGTAATTTGTAGGTCAAATGAGAACGCCAGACAAACACAAGCACTTTTATAAAATGGAGCTGCTCCAAAGTTTATTTATTCTACTCTGACCACTAGAATCATGAATGTAAGAGACAGAGATAGGCACCTTGTCCAGGTTCCTAGTTATTGTAACAAGACCAGCCATGTTTTTGGTTGCTTGTTTTTACCCAAGACTTACTGAAAATAGCAGAGACTTTTGGTGGGAATAGGTGAAGCCCATCCTATACTGTTGTACAGTTAACTTTACATAGCTATGAGCTACAGAGTATAAACAGTGGGCTGGTTAATTTCTACTTTCTATTTCATCTTATGATATGTTTGGTGAGAGTATCAAGGAAGAGGAGCTAATGGATGTGAGACACCTGAATCCTTCATAACACTGTTTCTCAGGGATAGAATTTCTCACAGATTCATGCCCAGTAGAATCACCTGGTCGAGAAAGCTTTTACAGTCAGGAGGAATAAAAGGCTACTAAGCTAGGGCTTCCCTGGTGGTGCAGTGGTTGAGAGTCCGCCTGCTGTTGTAGGGGATATGGGTTCGTGCCCCAATCCGGGAAGATCCTACATGACGTGGGGCAACTAGGCCCGTGAGCCATGGCCGCTGAGCCTGCGCGCCTGGAGCCTGTGCTCCGCAACGGGAGAGGCCACAACAGTGAGAGGCCTGCATAACGCAAAAAAAAAAAAAAAAAAAAGTCTATTAGGCCAGGGCCACCTTAACAAAGATCATAATTTAATTATTTATGGTGGTATCTTGTTAATAGTATGTTTTTAAAACCACCTTATAGTAGAGAATCATTGTATTGGAGTTCAGACTTACAAAGTTCCTCTTGCATTTGCCAAATCCAATTTGACCCCATTTCCCTGGCACCCATGAAACACCTGTGCTGTGACTTGCACTCATTATTTTCTTCTGTAGCTGATTGTGCATATAAAGATTTTTTGTGTGTGTTTGGCATATTTAGGAGTTCTGCAGTGAAATAATTTTTAAAAAAAGACGGGGCTTCCCTGATGGCTCAGTGGTTGAGAATCCGCCTGCCGATGCAGGGAACACGGGTTCGTGCCCCAGTTCAGGAAGATCCCACATGCCGCGGAGCGGCTGGGCCCGTGAGCCATGGCCGCTGAGCCTGTGCATCCAGAGCCTGTGCTCCGCAACGGAAGAAGCCACAACAGTGAGAGGCCCGCGTACCACAAAAAAAAAAAGACAACATCAGAATCAATTCTTAATGTAAGTTTTAGGAAACTCAGCATACTTTATTTCATTTTTAACTGAACCAGCTGACTTTACCATTCCCACTTTCCTTTTCCCCTGAAAAAAGGAAATATATTTTACATTAATACGGCAAATTGAAGTTTTGACCATTTCTTTTATTTTGTCTTAATATCCTAATTCTAAATGGTTTGGCTGTCAGCTGGTATCTGTTTATAAATGTGAAAATGCCACCAGTCATATTACTCAAGTTGCACCATGGTATGCCTTTTTAAGTAAGAGTAATAGTTGTAAAAGTTTTACTTCTTTCTTATTACATATAGATAACTCCAGATGGTCCAAAATTTATTTCAGAATCCAGAAACTGGATTGAATCAATCTACCATTACTAGCACCTAGAATCCTCATCTATAATTGTGAGTCAGTAATGCCTAATGGTTAAGGAGATAAGCTCTTATGTTGAGTATGTGTGACCAGCTCTTAGCTCTGTCACATACTTGCTTTTGTCCCTGGATGTTTTTATTCTCTTTGTGCTTCTCATTCCTCACCTATAAAATTAGGATAATTATAATCACCTCATGCACAGGATTGGTCCTATGCACACGACACATAATGAGTGCTCAATGAGTTAGCTGTTATTTAATATGTTTGATGTGGGCTCCTTTCATATTCAGGTTAGACTTATGTGAAATACCCTAACTGCCTAACTGAAAGGCCACCTCCAATGCCTCTCCTGTATCCCAATGTCAAGTGTGATCTATAATATAAATATTGATACATCTATATTATGCACCTTCAATGTGGTGAGTTTCTAATATCATCAGAGACCCTGTGCCTATTTTACCTAAATTGTCTTAATATGAAAAAAATCCAAATTGCTGCTTTAACTCTACAAATTGAAATGCCTACACTGAAATATATTGAAATTATTTAAATAGATTTAAGTCAAGAACACATTTTTCTCTGGAAAGATTTATATCAATGTATTATAAATGGTTATCTCTGGGTGAATATTATGGACATTAAAATTTTTCTTCTTTTATCTTATATTCATTTTCTGATTATTCTAAACTAGTTATTTTAAAATAAAAATGATTTTTAATTAGTAACATACCACTTTCACATTGATATTGTAACTTCATTTATTATACCATTAAATCTGCTTTATATAGTGATTAAACCACATAACTTTGAAAGGTAGAAAGTACTTCAGTAAGTCAATTTTAGACTAATAGAAAATATTACATAAATCCAAGCAAGTATGCCTAACTAGGTAAAACATGATTGATGGAAAATGAAAATATTATGTCTAGCTGTCTGTTTAGAACATAGCCTTATGATTTACTATAAAATATATAAAGCACCTCCTCATCCAAATCTCACTGTCTCTGTGTCTCAAAAAATGAATGAAACATAGCTTATGTAATTTCTTTTCTTTGGGCACTGAAATTTATTTTCTGAAATTCTGTTGAGAAAAGTCAAAACTACTGTTTTAGAGCTTATAGATCTTCTTGATGTTAATTTGATATATATTGAATGAACATAACTTGGGTAAATTTAATGTTCAAATTTTGAAAGGAAAATTTTTCTTGAGTCTGAAAACTTTAAATACTAAACAAAAGACTTAAAAACGATTTTATTCCTGGAGGGAAAAATATAATACCTAGAAGCTGCCACTAGGCTTTTTTTAAAGGCTTTATTTAATCACACGAGTTGGACATTTGTTCCAGATTAATTGCTTCTTTTCAGTTTTTATACAATGCGTGTGTATTTTATGTCTCCCTTGCTTTGAGGGTTTTAAAACGGATGAATGTAATAGACTGCTTTGGATAAGATTCAAACTTTTTGGCAGCCTCCTAAGTAACAGAAGCCAGTACTTAATCAAATAGTATGTTTTAGTCTCTTAGCTTTTTTTTCAAGGTTTGAACCAATGCTCTCTATTTTTTTTATTTTTTCAAAATCTTTATTGGAGTATAATTGCTCTACAATGGTGCGTTAGCTTCTGCTTTATAACAAAGTGAATCAGCCATACGTATACACATATCCCCATATCCCTAGTCCACCCCTCTAGGTTGTCACAAAGCACTGAGCTGATCTCCCTGTGCTATGCAGCTACTTCCCACCAGCCATCCATTCTACATTTGGTAGTGTATATATGTCCATGCCACTCCTCCACCTCGTCCCAGCCCACCCCTCTCCCTCCCTGTGTCCTCAAGTCCACTCTCCATGTCAGCGTCTTTATTCCTGTCCTGCCCTTAGGTTCTTCAGAAACATTTTTTTTTTTGTAGATCCCATATATATGTCTTATCATATGGTATTTGCTTTTCTCTTTCGGACTTACTTCACTCCGTATGACAGACTCTAGGTCCACCCACTTCACTACAAATAACTCAGATTCATTTCTCTTTATGGCTGAGTAATATTCCATTGTAAATATGTGCCATATCTTCTTTATCCATTCATCTGTCGATGGACACTTAGGTGGCTTCCATGTCCTGGCTATTGTAAATAGTGCTTCAGTGAACACTGTGGTATATGACTCTTTTTGAATTATGGTTTTCTCAGGGTATATGCCCAGTAGTGGGATTGCTGCATCATATGGTAGTTCTGTTTTTAGTTTTTCAAAGAACCTCCATACTGTTCTCCGTAGTGGCTGTATCAATTTACATTCCCACCAACAGTGCAAGAGAGTTCCCTTTTCTCCACACCCTCTCCAGCATTTATTTTTTGTAGACTTTTTGATGATGGCCATTCTGACCGGTGTGAGGTGATACCTCTT
>NC_041214.2:103414916-103418246 GCF_002837175.3 Physeter macrocephalus | reverse complement strand
GCTTGTATATTTTGGAGATTAATCCTTTGTCAGTTGCTTCGTTTGCAAATGTTTTCTCCCATTCTGAGGGTTGTCTTTTCATCTTGTTTATGGTTTCGTTTGCTCTGCAAAAGCTTTTAAGTCACATTAGGTCCCATTTGTTTATTTCTGTTTTTATTTCCCTTTCTCTAGGAGGTGGGTCAAAAAAGATATTGCTGTGATTTATGTCATAGAGTGTTCTTATGTTTTCCTCTAAGAGTTTGATAGTGTCTGGCCTTACATTTAGTTCTTTAATCCATTTTGAATTTATTTTTGGGTATGGTGTTAGGGAGTGTTCCAAATTCATTCTTTTACATGTAACTGTCCAGTTTTCCCAGCACCACTTATTGAAAAGGCTTTCTTTTCACCATTGCATATTCTTGCCTCCTTTATCAAAGATAAGGTGACCATATGTGTGTGGGTTTAACTCTGGGCTCTCTATTCTGTTCCATTGATCTATATTTATGTTTTTGTGCCAGTACCATACTGTCTTGATTACTGTAACTTTGTAATATAGTCTGAAGTCAGGGAGCCTGATTCCTTCAACTCCATATTTCTTTCTCAAGATTTCTTTGGCTATTCAGGGTCCTTTGTGTTTCCGTACAAATTGTGAAATTTTTAGTTCTAGTTTTGTTAAAAATGCCATTGGTAGTTTGATAGGGATTGCATTGGATCTGTAGATTGCTTTGGGTTGTAGAGTCATTTTCACAATGTTGATTCTTCCAATCCAAGAACATGGTATGTCTCTCCATCTGTTTGTATCATCTTTAAGTTTTTCATCAGTGTCTTATAATTTTCTGCATACAGGTCTTTTGTCAGCTTAGGTAGGGTTATTCCTAGGTATTTTATTTTTTTAGTGTCTGGCCTTACATTTAGTTCTTTAATCCATTTTGAATTTATTTTTGGGTATGGTGTTAGGGAGTGTTCCAAATTCATTCTTTTACATGTAACTGTCCAGTTTTCCCAGCACCACTTATTGAAAAGGCTTTCTTTTCACCATTGCATATTCTTGCCTCCTTTATCAAAGATAAGGTGACCATATGTGTGTGGGTTTAACTCTGGGCTCTCTATTCTGTTCCATTGATCTATATTTATGTTTTTGTGCCAGTACCATACTGTCTTGATTACTGTAACTTTGTAATATAGTCTGAAGTCAGGGAGCCTGATTCCTTCAACTCCATATTTCTTTCTCAAGATTTCTTTGGCTATTCAGGGTCCTTTGTGTTTCCGTACAAATTGTGAAATTTTTAGTTCTAGTTTTGTTAAAAATGCCATTGGTAGTTTGATAGGGATTGCATTGGATCTGTAGATTGCTTTGGGTTGTAGAGTCATTTTCACAATGTTGATTCTTCCAATCCAAGAACATGGTATATTTCTCCACCTATTTGTATCATCTTTAATTTCTTTCATCAGTGTCTTATAGTTTTCTGCATACAAGTCTTTTGTCTCCTTAGGTAGGTTTATTCCTAGATATTTTATTCTTTTTGTTGCAATGGTAAATGGGAGTGTTTTCTTAATTTCACTCTCAGATTTTTCATCATTAGTGTATAAGAATGCCAGAGATTTCTGTGCATTAATTTTGTATCCTGCTACTTTACCAAATTCATTGATTAGCTCTAGTAGTTTTCTGGTAGCATCTTGAGGATTCTCTATGTATAGTATCATGTCATCTGCATACAGTGACAGTTTTACTTCTTCTTTTCCAATCTGAATTACTTTTATTTCTTTTTGTTTTCTGATTGCTGTGGCTAAAACTTCCAAAACTATGCTGAACAATAGTGGTGAGAGTGGGCAACCTTCTCTTGTTCCTGATCTTAGAGGAAATGATTTCAGTTTTTCACCATTGAGAACGTTGTTGGCTGTGGGCTTGTCATATACAGCCTTTATTATGTTGAGGTAAGTTCCCTCTATGCCTACTTTCTGGAGGATTTTTATCATAAATGGGTGTTGAATTTTGTCAAAAGCTTTTTCTGCATCTCTTGAGATGATCATATGGTTTTTCTCCTTCAATTTGTTAATATGGTGTATCACATTGACTGATTTGTGCATATTGAAGAATCCTTGCATTCCTGGGATAAAGCCCACTTGATCACAGTGTATGATCCTTTTAATGTGCTGTTTGATTCTGTTTGCTAGTATTTTGTTGAGGATTTTTGCATCTATGTTCATCAGTGATATTGGCCTGTAGTTTTCTTTTTTTGTGACATCTTTCTCTGGTTTTGGTATCAGAGTGATGGTGGCCTAGTAGAATGAGTTTTGGAGTGTTCCTCCCTCTGCCATCAAAGAACCAGCTTTTAGTTTTATTGATCTTTGCTCTTGTTTCCTTCATTTCTGTTCCATTTATTTCTGATCTGATTTTTATGATTTCTTTCCTTCTGCTAACTTCAGGTTTTTTTGTTCTTCTCTCTCTAATTGTATTAGGTTTTAGATTAGATTGTTTATTTGAGATATTTCTTGTTTTTGAGGTAGGATTTTAGTGCTATAAACTTCCCTCTTAGAACTGCTTTTGCTGCATCCTATAGGTTTTGGGTCGTTGTGTTTTCATTGTCATTTGAGATGTTTCTTGTTTCTTGAGGTAGGATTGTATTGCTCTAAACTTCCCTCTTAGAACTGCTTTTGCTGCATCCCATAGGTTTTGGGTCATCATGTTTTCATTGTCATTTGTTTTTAGGTATTTTTTGATTTTCTCCTTGATTTCTTCAGTGGTTTCTTGGCTATTTAGTAACGTGTTGTTTAGCCTCCATGTGTTTGTATTTTTTACAGTTTTTTTTCCTGTAATTGATATCTAGTCGCATAGAGTTATATTCAGAAAAGATACTTGATACGATTTCAATTTTCTTAAATTTACCAAGCCTTGATTTGTGACCCAAAATATGATCTATCCTGGAGAATGTTCCATGAGCACTTGAGAAGAAAGTATAATCTGCTGCTTTTGGATGGAATTTCCTATAAATATCAATGAAGTCCATCTTGTTTAATGTGCCATTTAAAGCTAGTGTTTATTTATTTATTTTCATTTTGGATCATCTGTCCATTGCTGAAAGTGGTGTGTTAAAGTCCCCTACTATGATTGTTACTGTCGATCTCCCCTTTTATGGCTGTTAACATTTGCGTTATGTACTGAGGTGCTCCTATGTTGGGTGCATAAATATTTACAATTGTTATATCTTCTTCATGGATCAATCCCTTGATCAATATGTAGTGTCCTTCTTTGTCTCTTGTAATAGTCCTTATTTTAAAGTCTATTTTGTCTGATATGAGAATTGCTACTCCAGCTTTCTTCTGATTTCCATTTGCATGGAATATCTTTTT
>NC_041214.2:103410914-103414561 GCF_002837175.3 Physeter macrocephalus | reverse complement strand
GTGTGTTATTTGTTGTTTTTCCCTTGCTGCTTTTAATATGTTTTCTTTTATTTAATTTTTGACAGTTTGATTAATGTGTGTCTTGGCGTATTTCTCCTTAGATTTATCCTGTATGGGACTCTCTGTGCTTCCTGGACTTGATTAACTATTTCCTTTCCCATATTAGAGAAGTTTTCAACTAAATCTCTTCAAATATTTTCGCAGTTCCTTTCTTTTTCTCTTCTTCTTCTGGGACCCCTATAATTCGAATGTTGGTGCGTTACATGTTATCTCAGATGTCTCTGACATTGTCCTCTGCTGTTTTCATTCTTATTTCTTCTAGGTCCTTGTTAAATGTTTCTTGCATTTTGTCTATTCTATTTCCAAGATTTTGGATCATCTTTACTATCATTATTCTGAGTTCTTTTTCAGGTAGACTGCCTATTTGCTCTTCATTTGTTAGGTCTGGTGGGTTTTTACCTTGCTCCTTCATCTGCTGTGTGTTTTTCTGTCTTTTCATCTTGCTTACTGTGTTTGGGTTCTCCTTTTTGCAGGCAGCAGGTTCGTAGTTCCCGTTGTTTTTTGTGTCTGTCCCCAGTGGCTAAGGTTGGTTCAGTGGGTTGAGTAGATTTCCTCGTTGGGGTGACTAGTGCTTGTGTTCTTGTGGATGAAGCTGGATCTTGTCTTTCTGGTGGGCAGGTCCACGTCTGGTGGTGTGTTTTGGGGTGTCTGTAGCCTTATTATGATTTTAGGCAGCCTCTCTGCTAATGGATGGGGCTCTCTTGCTGGTTGTTGGGCATAGGGTGTCCAGCAGTGTAGCTTGCTGGTTGTTGAGTGAAGCTGGGTCTTGGTTTTGAGATGGAGATCTCTGGGAGATTTTTGCCATTTGATATTACGTGGGGCTGGGAGGTCTCTTGTGGACCAGTGTCCTGAAGTTGGTTCTCCCACCTCAGAGACACAGCCCTGACGCCTGGCTGGAGCACCAATAGCCTTTAATCCACACTGCTCAGAATAAAAGGGAGAAAAAATGGAAAGGAAATAAAGGAAGGAAGGAAGGAAGGAAGAAAGGAGGAAAGGAAGGAAGGAACGAAGGAAGAAAGGAAGGAAAGAAGGAAGGAAGAAAGGAAGAAAGAAGGGAAGGAAGGAAGAAACGAACAAAGGAAGGAAGAAAGAAAGGGAGGAAGGAAGGGAGGAAGAAAGGGAGGAAGGAATGGAGGAAGAAAGGGAGGAAGAAAGGAAAGAGAAACAAAAAGAGAAAAAGGAGAAAATAATAATATATCTTGCTCCCAAAGTCCAAATAATAATATATCTCGCTCCCAAAGTCCATCTTCTCAACTTGTGATGATTCGCTGTCTATTCAGGTATTCATTCCACAGATGCAGGGCACTTCAAGTTGATTGTGGAGATCTAATCCGCTGCTTCTGAGGCTGCTGGGAGAGACCTCCCCCTCTCCTCTTTGTTCGCACAGTTCCTGGGGTTCAGCTTTGGACTTGGCCCCGCCTCTGCACGTAGGTCACCCGAGGGCGTCTGCTCTTCGCTCAGACAGGACGGGGTTAAAGGAGCAGCTGATTCGGCGGGGGCTCTGGCTCACTCAGCGGCAGAGGCCGGCGTGACGTTGCACCAGCCTGAGGCGCACTGTGCGCTCTCCCAGGGAAGCCATCCCTGGATCCCGGGACCCCGGCAGCGGCGTGCTGCACAGGCTCCCGGGAGGGGAGATGTGGAGAGTGACCTGTGCTCGCACACAGGCTTCTTCGTGGCGGCAGCAGCAGCCTTAGCGGCTCATGCCCGTCTCTGGTGTCTGCGCTGATAGCTGCGACTAGCGCCCGTTTCTGGAGCTCTTTTACGCGGCACGCTTAATCCCTTCTCCTCTCACACCAGAAACAAAGAGGCAAAAAAAAGTCTCTTGTCTCTTCGTCAGCTCCGCGCCCGTCTCTGGAGCTCCTTTAAGTGACGGCTTAATCCCCTCTCCTCGCGCCCCAGAATGCAAAGAGGGAAGAAAAGGTCTCTTGCCTCTTCGGCAGCTCCAGACTTCTCCCGGACACCCTCGCAGCTAGCCATGGTGCACTAACCCCTTCAGGCTGTGTTCACGCAGCCAACCCCAGTCCTCTCCCGGCTTCCGACCGACCGAAGCCCGAGCCTCAGCTCCCAGCCCCCGCCCATCCCGGCGGATGAGCAGACAAGCCTCTCGGGCTGGTGAGTGCTGGTCGGCACCGACCCTCTGAGGGAATCTCTCCGCTTTGCCCTCCGCACCCTGTCGCTGCGCTCTCTTCCGTGGCTCTGAAGCTCCCCCCGTCCGCCACCCGCAGTCTCCGCCCACGAAGGGGCTTCTAGAGTGTGAGAACCTTTCCTCCTTCACAGCTCCCTCCCACTGGTGCCGGTCCCGTCCGTCCCTATTCTTTTGTCTCTGTTTATTCTTTTTTCTTTTGCCCTACTCAGGTACGTGGGGAGTTTCTTGCCTTTTGGAAGGTCTGAGGTCTTCTGCCAGTGTTCAGTGGGTGTTCTATAGGAGCAGTTCCACATGTAGATGTATTTCTGATGTATCTGTGGGGAGGAAGGTGATCTCCACGTCTTAGTCTTCGGCCATCTTCTCTCTTCTCCTGTCTTGCAGTTCTTTCAGCTGTAAGCCATTGTTGTTATATTTGATGTGATGGTAAGATATAGAAAGAGGAAGTGTTCTATAATTGTACGATTAAATCTCTGTCTTTTAGTATGCCTATGTCCCTGGGCTGTGTTCTTCACAATAGTTTCTTAGCTCTACCTGGCACCCCCTTCAGTGAGACAGGAAGGCTGGAAAGCACTAGAGTTGTATAAATTCCCTTTCTCCTATGTGGGATAAGGCTCTGGTGGAGTCTTTTCCCCTAGAGAATCTTTTCTCCTGGTAAGTGTTTTCCACTGGTGTGTAGACATTTGTTATTTAGAACACTTATTTTAAAATTGGTTATTTTAGATTCTTCATATAAGTGGTGTCATGTAGTATTACCCTTCTGTGTCTGGCTTATTCCACTTAGCATTTATTTCTTTCAGGTTCAACAATGTTGTCACAAATGGCAAGATCTTCTTTTTTAAGGCTGAAGGATATTCCATTGTGTATGTGTATACACAATATATATGGGATATATATATATATATATCTCCCATATCTTCTTTATCCATTCATCCATCAATGGACATTTTAGGTTGCTTCCATGTCTTGGTTATTATGTATAATGCTGCAATGAGGGTGTAGATATCTCTTCAAGATTCTGATTTAAATTCCTTTAAATATACACATGAAGTGGGATGCTGGGTTATGTAGTAATTATACCTTTATTTTTTTAAAGAACCTCTATACTGTTTCATAGTGGCTGTATCCATTTACATTTCCACCAACAGTGAACAAGGGTTCTCTTTTCTCCACATCCTCACTAACACTTGTTGTCTTTTATTTTTCTGATAATGGCCATCTTAACTGGTAAGAGGTGATATTTCATTATGATTTTAATCTGCATTTCCCTGATGATTAGTAATGTTGAACACCTTTTCGTTTACCTGTTGACAATTTTGTATGTCTTCTTTGGAGAAATGTCTGGTCAGTTCCTTTGCCTATTTTTTAATCAGTTATTAGTTTTTTTTTTTTTTTTTTTTTTTTTTTTGTGGTATGCGGGCCTTCCTCTGTTGTGGCCTCTCCC
>NC_041214.2:103402693-103410867 GCF_002837175.3 Physeter macrocephalus | reverse complement strand
TCAGCGCCCATGGCTCACGGGCCCAGCCGTTCCGCGGCATGTGGGATCTTCCCATACCGGGGCGCGAACCCGGTTCCCCTGCATCGGCAGGCGGACGCGCAACCACTGCGCCACCAGGGAGGCCCCTATTAGTTATTTTTATATTGAGTTGAATGGTGGTTGCCAGGGACTAAGGGGAGGAGGACATGGGGAGGTAGTAAAGGAGGGTACAGAGTTTTAGTTATCCAGGATGAATAAGTCCTAGAGATTTACTATACAGCATAGAGCCTCTGTAACAATACTGCTTTGTATACTTACAATTTTTCTAAGACGATAGATGTTGTGTTATTGTTCTAATGATAGTAATAGTAGTAATAACAATAATAATAGCAATAAATAGAGGGCGGGAGGAAACTTTTGAAAGTGTTAGGTATGTTTATGGTATAGAATGTGGTGATGGTTTTATGGCTATACACTTACCTCAAAACTCATCAAGTTGTATACATTAAATATGTACAACTTTTTAAAAACGTCAATCATACCTCAAAAAAGTGGTTGAAAAAAGAAAAGAAAAAAGAACATTGGTTATGAAAAGTAACCTCCTCCTGCCAGAGCCATGGGGGGAGTTTTCTTCGCTCTGTACCTTAAGAATCTTGGTGAGTTTCAGGGAGGTAAAACCCACAAGAGTATAGGGTCACCCTAAGGCTGTGGTCCCCAGGAATTTTTCATCTTCAAGCTTTTCCACACTCAGTCTCCAGCAATTCGTCTATGTTATTATTTAAGTGTTCCTATCACTTATGGCTCTAGCAGCATCTGGTCCAGGCAGATCTTAGCTGTGTTTCTCTTGATGAATGACCCTTTTATTATTATGTGGTATCCCTATTTTTCTCTTAGTAATTTTCTTTGTTCTGAAGTCCACTTTGTCTGAAAATAATATAGCCAGCATTCTCTTGATTATTTTCTACATGGTGTATTTTTTCCATTACTTTTACTTTTAACCAACTAAATATTGGAAGTAATTTTTTTTATAGATTTCAAATAATTAGGGCAATTTTAAAGAGCTGCTTTGCCAATCTCTGTCTTTAAAGTGATATATTTAGACCATTTATATATTTAAGGTAATTCTTGATATTTTAGGGTTTAAATCTGCCATTGCATTACTTGTTTTCTGTTTATTCTATCTGTATTTCATTTCTTTATTTCCCATTTCACTCCTTTGTTTCTCTCTCTCCTATGGGCTACTTTTATTTTGAACTATCTACCGTATCTGAGGATTTTTTTTATAGTTTTTAAATTTATTGGTTTCCCTAGGAATTATGAGACACATATATAGCTTATTACATTTTACTGTCAACATTTTATTAGTACAAGAGAAATATAGAAACCTTTACTACATTTGAACTCATTTTTACCTTCTACCTTTTATGACTTAGTTATCTTTAATGTTACCTTCATATATATTTAGAACCACATCAGATAATGTTATAACTCTTCTCTCATTAAAAAAAAAAAAGCTCTAGGGGATAATTATAGCCTATTATGTTTGACCTTATATTTACTCTTTCCATTCTACTATTTTTTCTTGATAGTCCAAGTTTCCTTCTATTATTATTTCCTTTCTATAGAACTTTCTTTAACATTTTGTTTATAGCAGGTCTGCTTGTGGTACTCTCTTAGTTTTTATGGTCAGTCTTTTTTGTGAGATTGTTACTATTTCTCCTATGTTTATGAAGGCTATTTTTTCTAGATAAAGGATTTGAGGTTGTCAGTTCTTCTTTTCGGCACTTGCAGAAAGTTGGGCAACTTTCTTCTGTCCTCGGTGGTTTCTAATGAAGTACTCTGCTGCCATTCAAATTGTTATTTCTGTAGAAGTAACACATTACATCTTTTTGAATACTTTCAAGATTCTTTTCTGTCTTTTGTTTAGAGGTAAAATATTTCATTTTGATATGTCGGTGTGTGAATTTCTTTAGATTTAGCTTCTTGGTTAGATTTGGAAAGATTTTAGTCTTTATTTCTTCAAGTATTTTTTTTTCAACCATCTGCTCTTTCTCTTCTTCTGAGACTCCAGTGATACAAATATTATATCTTTTATAATTGTCCAAAAATTCTTGAGTCTCTGTTCACTTTTTTAAAAATGTATGTTCTCTTTGATGTTCAAATTAGATCGTTTCTATTGATCTGTTGTCAAGCTCAGTGACAATTTCCAGTCATCTCCATTTTTTAAATTAAACCTATCTAGTGAGTTTTTTTCTTTCTGTTATTTTATTTGAAGTTTTAAATTTTGATTTGGTTCTTTATATTTTCTATTTATTTTTTGAGATGTTTTATTTTTTAACTGTTCCAAAAGGGTCTGTAATTTCTTGTTGGAACATTTTTATCATAGATGCTTTAAAATTCTTCCCAGATAATTTTGTCATCTGTATCACTGCAATATTGATACCTGTTGATTGCTTTTCTCATTGAAGTTGAGTGTTCCTGAGTCTTAATATAACAGATAATTTGGGTTGCGTTCTGAGCCTTTTATGAGTTATTTATATTTTACTTTTTAGCAGACAGTACACCTGTTTAGGTTCAGAATTCATGTCCTGGGCTAATTTTACAGCCCTTGATTCAAATAGCAAACTGGTTTCAAAGCCCTTTCAGTGCTATTTTGGTATATACCACTTGTGGGCTGCCCTGCAATTCAAAATCTGGGCAATGTTACACACTGTGGTCAAGTTTTCATAATGTGTATTGTGTTGATTCTGTTTGTTTCATGAATGTCCCAGATTTTATACATAGATGCGTTTGGCCTATCTGTATGATTCCTTCCTGGATACATGTTAATTGTTTAGTTAGCAAGAATCCCAGTTCTTAACCTTATATACATTGTCCCACCGTGCATTGACAGCCATAAAAGCTCATATCCTGTTATTACACTGTAAAGGGACTCAACCCAGCTTATCTTTATCCATGGAAGTGAGATCAACAAAATATGTCAGGAAAAGCTTTAAGGAGAAAGTAGAGTTATTATTATTTAGGTATGGAGAAGGAAGTGATGTTTAAGGACCCTAGGGGGATTCTTAAAATGTGGATGTAGCTGATCCACAGAATGGTGTTTTGAAGCACTGGGAGTGAAAGAGAGGGAGAGAGACATTATCTAATTTAATCTTTACAACTCTGTGAGAATACTATAATTATGGCTATTATTATAATTACAGTTATGATCTTCCCATTTTATAGATGACAAAAATATTTCTCAAAATATTAAGTAATGGCTAGGTTGTAACAGAACACAGACATACACTGTTAGTTCCAAATCCCATACTTTCTTAAGGTTTGTTGGATTTGGGAGTTAATCAAGCATTCAGGCATTGCAACCGTAGCTTTTATTTACAATAATAGAAAAATAATTCTGGAACAGAGGCAGGGCCTGATTCTCCAACATTTTGGAATTCCAGAATAAGAAGTGTGGACTTCATTGAATCCAAACTTGGATCCACTGAGACATTTTAAACATGAAAGTGACTCAGAGCATCTCCTTAGCAAGACTGATCTGAAAACAGAGTATAAGATAGATGTGAGCACTGACACAGTCAAACACCCGTGAAGTTAGTGAAATATTGCAGGCATCATTGGAATGTAGCTTTTGATATGCTATCAGTATGTGGAATCCATTGGAATAGAACACTATTTTAGAAAAGGATTACAGATTTTATATAAAGCAAACTACCTGTAATTATATAAATAGACATTAAAATGATATGGATCACAAGTTCCCATTCTCTAGGACATATGATCATGTCCAGATGGTATCAGAAATGCCCTCCCAAGATAATCCAGAGATTAATTAACAGCTTTTTGGAGGATTTACTTTTTCTTTCATCCATGGAAATATCTGGTATTGGTCAAGGTTAGAGAGAAATCACAGAGATAAATAATGATTTGCTACAATAAGTACAACTGGATATTTCTGATCCTAACATATGTTGCATTCCTAATTTCTTAATTCATTAATAATTGGGCTTAAATATCTGTTTTAAAGAAGATTAGCAAACACGCTGTGATTTTTTTGTCATCACCTATCATATAAGGACATTACCTGATGCAATGATAGCCTCTGAGCACATTAATAGACAAACTACACCAGAGATCACAGAACAGAAAGTCATAGTTAATTACAGACAAAGTCACAGTTTATTAAATATATTTAACACTCAAAGCAAGAGGCAATAGAGAGAGATGAGATAGGATAATAGAATTAGAATAAGTTAGAATAGGTTGTACGTGGGAGAAAGGACCTGCTAATGGGTCCTGGGTTTTATAATGTTCAAAAGTTCTTTCTGTCTTTCTCTTGGCCACCAGGTCCTTCCATGCTGATGATACGATTTTGAGAACCAAACTTGAAGTATGTGCAAAGGGCTCATAGACAAAAGGTGCCAGGGCCAATGACACACAATACTCTGTCAGACAAATGCAGAGGCAGAGAGCTTGCCAATTATTCTGCTGAATAACTGTGGGTATTATCTGCCTTTTTTGGGTAGAACATATCTGGGGCCATAATGGAACTATATTAGGTGTCACCAATGGGTTGTGGATGTAGGAATGAGAAAGCTCTTAGCCCACAAGACACATTTTTAATGTATGACCTTTCTATCCCTTTTTATCTTTATGAGATACTTTTGTTTATTTCAGCATACATTATAATTTATTTTGCCATCTTTAGCATGTCCTATAGATTATTATTTACTATTTATATTTAGCTCAGCTTAAGGATTCTGCCTGTATCTCACATTCTACTTGTTTACTCATTATATATATTTAACATATAGTGAGTTTTACCTGTGTCTCATAGTATATCAGCTTATTATTTTGGCTTATCACTTTTTATGAGTTACATTCATGCTATTTGTTCTCTTGTCCTCTATGGCAGAATTGAATATTCTCCAAATTATGAAGAAAATTCATATTACAATATCTTACACTACTGCTAATATGGCGCCAATTTTAAGCATAGGAGTTTTTTCAGATAATATATCTGTCCCTAAAATATATAAGCATCCAAACCATTTGTTTACAGCAAGTCCCACTTTGATGTGAAGTTCCATCCATGTTAAGCATCATTTTGGACAAAAGGTGTATGGCATAGTTTTGATTGGTAAAACATAGCAGTTATTGATTTCATGTCATCAACTCTTTAAAAATATAGTGAATATCCTATGTCACCCATAACAATTTATCTGTGGATTTTAAGGTTATATAGTCCTTATACTTGGTCCAACTGGCTAATGAAAAACAAAAATAAAAAGTCTGAAGCCTAAGCTTCAAGAAGTTGTAATATAAAAAAATGGCAAGGTCACAAAATAGATATTGTACTTACTCTGACATATGCAGCTATATTTTACATATTGAGTCTACTACCCTCTCCCATTTTTGTATTATCCCTTTGTAATGCCTCATCTCTGGGTATCCTCAACACAGTGAGAGAATGTCTAACAATGTATAATCGTATACCTAGTGTAACCATCTTTGAGAGTAATGGTAAAATACAGACATTTTAAAACAAGAAAAACTGGGAGATATTATTCCCCATAGACAGGAACAACAAAAGGTGGAGTTCAAGAAGAAGAAAAATGATGCCAGCAGATATGAGAAGGTATGGTAAACAGCAACAACCAAAAAATGTGTATTATCCAAACAATTAGAATGATTATAAATTTGTGGGGCTGAAAATGGAAGACTCCAAATATGGGACAACAATGCCATGTAGGTAGTATAATTTGAAAGTATTTTTAAAAAATACATAGTAATGAAAGTATAACATATTAGTTATGTTGAATGCATCCACAGATGTGCATGAATTGATATTCCAGTTTTTTTAATTTAACTTTTTTAATGAAGTATAGTTGATTTATAATGTGCCAATCTCTGCTGCACAGCAAAGTGACTCAGTTAGAAATTGTAATTTTAAATGCTCATATTAGGAAAGAAGAAATTTCTAAAATCCATGACATGTGGAAGCATCTTGAGAATCTAGACAAAGGAGAGCAAAAAAAATCAAATATAAGTAAAAAATGAAAAAAAATTTCTCCTTTAGGAGAAATCAGTGAAATGGAACAAACAATAAAGCAGATTAACAAATCCAAAAGTTGATTTTTGGAAAGGTAAAAGAGAACATAAATTATCAGCATATGAAATAAAAGAATTATCAATACGTATCCTACAGATATAATATGAAAAGATTTATACAAAGGATTCTGACAACTCAAATGAAATGAACACACTTCTTGAAAAAATGTAACTAATCAAAAGCTGATGCAATATAAACCAGAAAATCTGAATATCACTATGTCTATTACAACAAAAACTTCACTCTCTCTGTCTCTGTCTCACACACACACACACACACACTATACATATACATATATCCCCATATCCCCTCCCTCGTCTCCCTCCCTCCCAACCTCCCTATCCCACCCCTCTAGGTGGTCACAAAGCACTGAGCTGATCTCCCTGTGCTATGCGGCTGCTTCCCACTAGCTATCTGTTTTACGTTTGGTAGTGTATATATGTCCATGCCACTCTCTCACTTTGTCCGAGCTTACCCTTACCCCTCCCTGTATCCTTAAGTCCATTCTCTGGTAGGTCTGCGTCTTTTTCCCCGTCTTGCCCATTGGTTCTTCATGACCTTTTTTTTAGATTCCATATATATGTGTTAGCATACGGTATTTGTTTTTCTCTTTCTGACTTACTTCACTCTGTATGACAGACTCTAGGTCCATCCACCTCACTACAAATAACTCAATTTCGTTTCTTTTTATGGCTGAGTAATATTCCATTGTATATCTGTGCCACATCTTTATCCATTCGTCTGTTGATGGACACTTAGGTTGCTTACATGTCCTGACTATTGTAAATAGAGCTGCAATGAACATTTTGGTACATGACTCTGAATTATGGTTTTCTCAGGGTATATGCCCAGTAGTGGGATTACTGGGTCTTATGGTAGTTCTATTTTTAGTTTTTTAAGGAACCTCCATACTGTTCTCCATAGTGGCAGTATCAATTTACATTCCGACCAACAGTGCAAGAGGGTTCCCTTTTCTCCACACCCTCTCCAGCATTTATTGTTTGTAGATTTTTTGATGATGGCCATTCTGACCAGTGTGAGATGATATCGCATTGTAGTTTTGATTAGCATTTCTCTAATGATTAATGATGTGGAGCATTCTTTCATGTGATTGTTGGCAACCTGTATATCTTCTTTGGAGAAATGTCTATTTAGGTCTTCTGCCCATTTTTGAATTGGGTTTTTTGTTTTATTGATATTGAGCTGCTTGTAAATTTTGGAGATTAATCCTTTGTCAGTTGCTTCATTTGCAAATATTTTCTCCCATTCTGAGGGATGTCTTTTAATCTTCTTTATGGTTTCCTATGCTGTGTGAAAGCTTTTAACTTTCATTTGGGCCCATTTGTTTATTTTTGTTTTTATTTCCATTTCTCTAGCAGGTGGGTCAAAAAGGATCTGGTTGTGATGTATGTCATAGCGTGTTTCACCTATGTTTTCCTCTAAGAGTTTGATAGTGTCTGGCCTTACTTTTAGGTCTTTAATCCATTTTGAGTTTATTTTTGTGTATGGTGTTAGGGAGTGTTCCAATTTCATTCTTTTACAAGTAGCTGTCCAGTTTTTGCAGCACCACTTATTGAAGAGGCTGTCTTTTCTCCACTGTATATTCTTGCCTCCTTTATCAAACATAAGGTGACCATATGTGTGTGGGTTTATCTCTGGGCTTTCTACCCTGTTCCATTGATCAATATTTCTGTTTTTCTGCCTGTACCATACTGTTGTGATTACTGTAACTTTGTAGTATATTCTGAAGTCAGGCAGCCTGATTCCTCCAGCTCCATTTTACTCTCTCAAGATTGCTTTGGCTCTTCAGGATCTTTGTATCTCCATACAGATTGTGAAATTTTTTGTTCTACTACTGTGAAAAATACCAGGGGTAGTTTGATAGGGATTGCATTGAATCTGTAGATTGCATTGGTTAGTAGAGTCACTTTCGCAATGTTGATTCTTCCAATCCAAGAACATGGTATATCTCTTCATCTATTTGTATCATCTTTAATTTCTTTCATCAGTGTCTTATAATTTTCTGCATAGAGGTCTTTTGTCTCCTTAGGTAGTTTTATTACTAGATATTTGATTCTTTTTG
>NC_041214.2:103398374-103402161 GCF_002837175.3 Physeter macrocephalus | reverse complement strand
AATGGGTGTTGAATTTTGTCAAAAGCTTTTTCTGCATCTATTGAGATGATCATATGGTTTTTCTCCTTCAATTTGTTGATATGGTGTATCACATTGCTTGATTTGCATATATTGAAGAATCCTTGCATTCCTGGGATAAACTCCACTTGATCATGCTGTATGATCCTTTTAATGTGCTGTTGGATTCTGTTTGCTAGTATTTTGTTGAGGATTTTTGCTACTATGTTCATGAGTGGTATTGGCCTGTAGTTTTCTTTGTTTGTGACACCTTTGTCTGGTTTTCATATCAGGGTGATGGTGGCCTTGTAGAATGAGTTTCAGAGTCTTCCTCCTTCTGTTATATTTTGGAAGAATTTGAGAAGGATAGGTGGTAGCTCTTTCTAAATGTTTGATAGAATTCGCCTGTGAAGCCATCTGGTCCTGGAGTTTTATCTGTTGGAAGATTTTTAATCACAGTTTCAATTTCAGTGCTTGTGATTGGTCTGTTCATGTTTTCTATTTCTTCTTGGTTCAGTCCCAGAAGGTTGTGCTTTTCTAAGAATTTTTCCATTTCTTCCAGGTTGTCCATTTTATTGGCATAGAATTGCTTTTAGTAATCTCTCATGAGCCTTTGTACTTCTGCAGTGTCAGTTGTTACTTCTCCTTTTCATTTTTAATTCTATTTATTTGAGTCTTCCCCCTTTTTTTCTTGATGAGTCTGGCTAATGGTTTATCAATTTTGTTTATCTTCTCAAAGAACCAGCTTTTAGTTTTATTGATCTTTGCTCTTGTTTCCTTCATTTCTTTTTCATTTATTTCTGATCTGATATTTATGATTTCTTTCCTTCTGTTAACTTTTAGGTTTGTTTTTTTTGTTGTTGTTGTTTGTTTTTCTTTGTCTAATTGCTTTAGGTTTAAGTTTAGGTTGTTTATTTGAGATGTTTCTTGTTTCTTAAGGTAGGATTGCATTGCTATAAACTTCCCTCTTTAAACTGCTTTTGCTGCATCCCATAAGTTTTGGGTCGTCGTATTTTCCTTGTCATTTGTTTCTAGGTATTTTTTGATTTCCTCTTTCATTTCTTCAATGATATCTTGGTTATTAAGTAGTGTATTGTTTAGCCTCCATGTGTTTGTATTTTTTACCGATTTTTTCCTGTAGTTGATATCTAGTCTCACAGAATTCTGTTCAGAAAAGAAACTTGATAGGATTTCAATTTTCTTAAATTTACCAAGGCTTGATTTGTGAACTATGATATGATCTATCCTGGAGAATGTTCTAGGAGTACTTGAACAGAATGTGTGTTCTGTTGTTTTGGGATGGAATGTCCTATAAATATCAATTAAGTCCATCTTGTTTAATGTATCATTTAAAGCTTCTCTTTCCTTACTTATTTTCATTTTGGATGATCTGTCCATTAGTGAAAGTGGGGTGTTAAAGTCCCCTACTATGATTGTGTTACTGTCGATTTCCCCTTTTATGGCTGTTAGTATTTGCCTTATATATTCAGGTGCTCCTCTGTTGGGTGTATAAATATTTACAATTGTTATATCTTCTTCTGGGATTGATCCCTTGTTCATTATGTAGTGTCCTTCTTTGTCTCCTGTTATAGTCTTTGTTTTAAAGTCTATTTTGTCTGATAAGAGAATTGCTACTCCAGCTTTCTTTTGATTTCCATTTGCATGGAATATCTTTTTCCATCCCCTCACTTTTAGGGTGTATGTGTCCCTAGGTCTGAAGTGGGTCTCTTGTACGCAGCATATATACGGGTCTTGTTTTTGTATCTATTCAGCCAGTCTATATCTTTAGGTGGTAGCATTTAATCTATTTACATTTAAGGTAGTTATTGATATGTATGTTCCTATTACAATTTTCTTAATTGTTTTGGGTTTTTCATTGTAGGTCTTTTCCTTCTCTTGTGTTTCCTGCCTAGAGAAGTTCCTTTAGCATTTGTTGTAAAGCTGGTTTGGTGGTGCTGAACTCTCTCAGCTTTTGCTTGTCTGTAAAGGTTTTAATTTCTCCATCAAATCTGAATGAGATCCTTGCTGGGTAGAGTAATCTTGGTTGTAGGTTTTTCTCCTTCATCACTTTAAATATGTCCTGCCACTCCCTTCCGGCTTGCAGAGTTTCTGCTGAAAGATCAGCTGTTAACCTTATGGGAATTCTCTTGTGTGTTATTTGTTGTTTTTCCCTTGCTGATTTTAATATCTTTTCTTTGTATTTAATTTTTGATAGCTTGATTAATATGTGTCTTGGCATGTTTCTACTTGGATTTTTTCTGTATGGGACTCTCTGTGCTTCCCGGACATGATTAGTTATTTCCTTTCCCATGTTAGGTAAATTTTCAACTATAATCTCTTCAAATATTTTCTCAGGGGTAGAGTAATCTTGGTTGTAGGTTTTTCTCCTTCATCACTTTAAATATGTCCTGCCACTCCCTTCCGGCTTGCAGAGTTTCTGCTGAAAGATCAGCTGTTAACCTTATGGGAATTCTCTTGTGTGTTATTTGTTGTTTTTCCCTTGCTGATTTTAATATCTTTTCTTTGTATTTAATTTTTGATAGCTTGATTAATATGTGTCTTGGCATGTTTCTACTTGGATTTTTTCTGTATGGGACTCTCTGTGCTTCCCGGACATGATTAGTTATTTCCTTTCCCATGTTAGGTAAATTTTCAACTATAATCTCTTCAAATATTTTCTCAGTTCCTTTCTTTATCTCTTCTTCCTCTGGGACCCCTTTAATTCAAATGTTGGTATGTTTAATGTTGTCCCAGAGGTCTCTGAGACTGTCCTCAATTCTTTTTATCCTTTTTCTTTATTCTGCTCTGCAGCAGTTATTTCCACTATTTTATCTTCCAGGTTACTTATCCATTCTTCTGCCTCAGTTATTCTGCTATTGATCCCTTCTAGAGAACTTTAAATTTTATTTACTGTGTTGTTCATCACTGTTTGTTTGCTCTTTAGTTCTTCTAGGTCCTTGTTAAACGTTTCTTGTATTTTCTCCATTCTATTTCCAAGATTTTGGATCATCTTTACTATCATTTTTCTGAATTCTTTTTCAGGTAGACTGCCTATTTCCTCTTCTTTTGTTAGGTCTGGTGAGTTTCTGCCATGCTCCAAGTGCTGTGTGTTTCTCTGTGTTCTCATTTTGCTTAACTTACTGTGTTTGGGGTCTCCTTTTCTCAGCCTGCAGTTTTGTAGTTCCCGTTGTTTTCGATGTCTGCTCCCATGGGTAAGGTTGGTTCAGTGGGTTGTCTAGGCTTCCTCGTGGAGGAGACTCGTGCCTGTGTTCTGTTGGATGAGGCTGGATCTTGTCTTCCTGGTGGGCAGGTCCACATCTGGTGGTGTGTTTTGGGGTGTCTGTGGCCTTACTATTATTTTAGGCAGCCTCTGTATTAATAGGTTGTGTTGTGTTCCTGTCTTTCTAGTTGTTTGGCATAGGGTGTCCAGCAGTGTAGCTTGGTGGTCATTGAGTGAAGCTGGGTCTTGTCGTTGAGATGGAGATCTCTGGGAGATTTTTGCCATTTGATATTATGTGGAGCTGGGAAGTCTCTTGTGGACCAGTGTCCGGAACTTGGCTCTCCCACCTCAGAGGCACAGCCCTAACACCTGACTGGAGCACCAAGAGCCTGTCATCCACACGGCTCAGAATAAAAGGCAGAAAAGATAGAAAGAAAGGAAGAAAAGAAGAAAGGAAGGAAGGAAGGAAGGAAGGAAGAGAAAAGGAGAAAGAAAAGAAAGCAAAGAACAGAAAGAAAGAAAAAGGTTGATAAAAATAATGACCACAGTAAAGCACCCCCACGCCTGGAG
>NC_041214.2:103379099-103398334 GCF_002837175.3 Physeter macrocephalus | reverse complement strand
AAAGAAAGAAAGAAAGAAAGAAAGAAAGAAAGAAAGAAAGAAAGAAAGAAAGAAAGAAAGAAAGAAAGAAAAGGAAGGAATGAAAAGAGAGAGAAAGAGAAAGAGGGAGGGAGGGAGGAAGGAAGGAAGGGGAAGATAAAAGAAGATAAAATAAAGTAAAATAAAAAGTAAAGTTATTAAAATAAAGAATAAAATATAATTATGAAGGAAAATGTTTAAAAAGTAATTAAAAAAAAAAAAGACAGAACCCTAGGACAAATGGTAAAAGCAAAGCTATACAGACAAAATCACACACAGAAGCAAACACATACACACTCAAAAAAAGCAAAAAATGGAAAAATATATATATATATCGTTGCTCCCAAAGTCCACCTCCTCAATTTGGGATTATTCGTTGTCTATTCAGGTATTCCATAGATGGAGGGTACATGAAGTTGATTGTGGAGATTTAATCCGCTGCTCCTGAGGCTGCTGGGAGAAATTTCCCTTTCTCCTGTGATCGCACAGCTCCCAGGGTCCAGCTTCGGATTTGGACCCGCCTCTCTGTGTAGGTCACCTAAGGGTGTCTGTTCTTTGCTCAGACAGGACGGGGTTAAAGGAGCAGCTGATTTGGCAGCTCTGGCTCATTCAGGCTGGGAGGATGGAGGTGTACGGATGTGGGGTGAGCCTGCGGCGGCAGAGGCCAGCATGACATTGCACCAACCTGAGTTGCGCCGTGTGTTCTCCCGGGGAAGTTGTCCCTGGATCACGGGTCCCTGGCAGTGGCAGGCTGCACAGGCTCCTGGGAGGGGAGGTGTGGATAGTGACCTGTGTTTGCACGCAGGCTTCTTGGTGGCTCCAGCAGCAGCCTTAGCGTCTCATGTCCGTCTCTGGGGTCTGCGCTGATAGCCGTGGCTGGCGCCCATCTCTGGAGCTCCTATAAGCAGCGGTCTTAATGCCCCCTCCTTGCGCACCAGGAAAAAAGAGGCAAGAAAATGTCTCTTGCTTCTTCGGCAGCTCCAGACTTTTTCCTGGACTCCCTCCCGGCTAGCTGTGGTGCACTTGTCCCCTTCAGGCTGTGTTCAGGCAGCCAACCCCAGTCCTCTCCCTGGGATCCAACCGAAGCCTGAGCTTCAGCTCCCAGCCCCCACCCACCCTGGCTGGTCGGCATGGATCCTCTATGCGGGAATCTCTGCGCTTTGCCCTATGCACCCCTGTTGCTGCGCTCTCCTCCGTGGCTCTGAAGCTTCCCACCTCCGCCCCCTGCAGTCTCCACCCGCAAAGGGGCTTCCTAGTGTGTGGAAACCTTTCCTCCTTCACAGCTCCCTCCCACTAGTGCAGGCCCGTCCCTATTCTTTTGTCTCTTTTTTCTTTTGCCCTACCCTGGTACATGGGGAGTTTCTTGCCTTTTGGGCAGTCTGAGGTCTTTTGCCAGCGTTTAGTAGGTGTTCTGTAGGAGTTGTTCCACATTTAGATGTATTTCTGATGTATTTGTGGGGAGGAAAGTGATCTCCGTGTCTTACTCTTCTGCCATCTTGAAGCTCCTCTGTCCTAGTGAATTTTATCAAACATTTATGGAAGAAATATCACCAATCTTTCACCAGTTCTTTCAGAATATAGAGGACCGTTAATGAGTCCGGAATAACTCTAACACCAAAACGTATCAATGTCATTATAATATTACGAAGACACAGTGAGGTTTTGGTGATCCTAAAGTTTTCTTAAATTTTTGGATAGTAAACATATTGGTCAACCTAAGATGTGGATAAGTAAATAATCAAGTTAAAGGTTTAAGTTTAACCCTTATAATAGTAGAAATAAAAAGATGAAAATACCACCCAAGCTAGTAAAGAAGGAAAAATAGTGAGAAAAAAATTTTAAAAGCAGTGCAAACAATTCCAGAAGAATTTAAAAGGTAGATAGATAAATAGCTAGATAGATAGGCATAAAGTAATAAATTAGAAAACATAAATTAGCCTTGTATAAACAAATCCAAATACATCAATAATCATAATCAATAAAAAACAGACCAACTCATCAAAGAGCCTAAATATTGTCAGGTAAATTAAAATAATAATATGAAGTTTATATGAAATATATCTAAATTTAAGGTAGAGAAAGTTTAAGAATAAAAGGACAAAAAATACTGAGAAAATGCTAAACAAAAGAAGGCAAGTAAACAAAAGAAAAATTTGGCAAAACATAATTTAGAATAGGATTTAAGTCAAAAAGCACTGATAGAAATATAGAGATTTACTATTTATGGATAAAATGATTTCATTTACTAGGAAGAAATTCTGAAGTCAAACAGCTGCTAACAAATCTCTAAGATAAAGAAAAATTGAAATCAGCAAAATCCCCTAAAACTGAATGAGACTGCAACATACCTTTCTCAGCAATTGATAGATCCAGCACACAAAAAGACAGTAGGATGTAGACTATTTAAACAACATAACTAACAAGAGTTATCTAATCTGTATATGTGTAATACCATAATTTAAAAAATACATACTCTTTTCAAAACAAAGCCATATCAGATCTTGCTGATGTTTAAATAATTTATAGCATAGTGTATTGTCTGACTACAATGCACTTAACCTGTAAATCAATAATAGAATAGCAAAACCCAGCAAGTTAGAAAAATTTGAAAATCAGAAAAACGCAATTAGAAAATTTAACAAAATCACCTTAGTAACTCATATGTGAAAAAATAAATCAAAGTGGACATTTTTTAAGTGCTAAGATTTAGTGATAACAAAAATATTATATCTAAATTTGTATAAAGCTAAAGTTGCCTACTTAAAGGCAACTCTGTAGCATTAAACATTTTATGTTAGGAAAGAAGAAAGGCTAAAAAATGGGTGTCTGACATCTGAAGTCAGCAAAATAAAACAAAATAAAATTATAATTAAGTGAAATAATAATAATGAGAATATTAGTGAAACAGGAAAAGTAAAAGCTACTTTAGAAAGCTCAATAAAGATTTGTTTATTTGAAAAATGATAAAATTAGCCAAGTGCTGGCAAAATTTATCAGACAAAAACAAACAAACAAAAACAGAGAGAGAGAGGAGACATGAATAAATAACAGTAGGAGTGAAGAATGGAAATGATACTATAGTAGCATAAATGAGTAAAAAGATAAGAAAAATTAAGAACATTATGCCAATCAATTTGAAAATGTGGGAAATGTTACTTTTCTATATAAATATAACATACTGAAACTGAATCAAGAGAGAAATCTCTTTGTCTTTCTTTACCTTACATGGTCAGTCAGTAGTTGAACACCTTCTCACAATAAAAAGAACAAGCCTAAGTGAATTTATAGAAAGTTCTGTTAAACATTCATATGGGAGATATTTCTAAATTATACAGGTATCTTCAGAGAACAGAAATATTAGCTATCTGAATGCATCAGTGTATAAAAAAGTACTGTATCATGGACAATGTTGGCTTATTCTAGGAATATGTTTTTTATAATAAAAATATTTTAAAATATTTTAATGTAATTAATCTCATAAAATAGTTAAAGGACAAAAACTATGTCATCTAAGTAGTTACAGAAAATACCATATTTGACAGTAGATGTTACCTTTTCATGAAATAAAAAAATTAGCTTTTTGGTAAGAAGCCATTAGGACAGAGGAAAACAGGCCTATGGAGTCTTAGCTGGGAGGAAGCCCAAACATATATGCTAATAATTCTGGCCATAATGCCTCATAACTGTTACCTTCTTCCTGGCAAGCAGAGAAGACACACCACTGAAACACAGATGTACACCAGAGAAGAGTAAGGGTCTGAAAAGTGATGTTCCTAGAGGCCTAAAAGAGGAACAAAAGAAAAAAGCTGTGAAGGGAAGACAAGTGATTCATGTTAGAAAAGAAAAAACCAAAAAACAAAAAAAACGCAAAAGAAAACAACCTGATCATGAAGAAGGCAGAATGTAGGAAGAAATGAAAGTCCTGAGGTTGAAGAGTGAAAGAAACTTGGGGAGAGAGGGAAGGTATACTGTTAAAGCAGTGACTAGCTTAGCTTGTACACACGAGGGGTGGCAGTGTAGGTAATACATCACACTGAAAATACTGAAATGGTAGTGATGGTGGCTGGAGTCATGCTTCTCAAGGTGTGACCCACAAAAGAACTACATCAGATTTACCTGGAGGCAGCATTCAACACACATATACCCTTCCCATTCCCTCCAATGTGACTGAGTCCGAACCCTGGGCAAGAAGGATCTCAGGGAATGTGCTTATTTAACAAGACACCCAGGGTAATGCTGAGATCGATAAAATTTTGATAAGCCCTGGCCTAGATATTCCCAATGAAAGCATATCTCTTCTTATCATCCATCCACATTTGAGGTGATAACATGGACAATAAATGTCAGAAACTTGAGAAAGGACAAATGGAGGTTATCCAGTTTCCTATGTTATCCATTGACTTAAAGTTAAAATTTTTATTTTCTATTTATTAAATCTGTTAAATTTCCTCTAAAGCTTAAAAAATACACATGGTTTGATATCACACTTCAGGTTTTTTTTTAAACAATTTTTCACAGGTACAGGACATACAAATGTGGAATATTTATATAATTCATATTCTATAACATCTGGCCTGATTTTTTAAAAAGGGGGAAAGTTAATACAATAAAGATTCAGTAGCTATTATAAATTGCTGTGTATACTTTATTTATACACTATTTAATAATGAAGAAAGCCTGAAGTTAAATGTTGTTGTTTATATAATATTTTGCTTTATAAAACATCCTTTAAGATTAATAGAAGTACAAATAGACAAAAATGATAGGGGTCTTTTTATTGGGAAGATAATTATTGCCCAGGAAAAAAAAATTATAGTTTTGAAATTAAAGAAGGTGTGTAAACATATACCAGAGCAAGAAGAGGAATGAAAAATAGCTATAGATATTAGTTAAAAACATATTTAATAAGTTGTTACAGGGTAATGTATTAGCATTTATGGAAATTTAAAATACAGGCAAGAAAGAATGATGATATCCTTGTTCTGTTTCTGTCCTGGTCAGATTACACCTGGAGTGTTATATGTGGATCCTAGAGCTTTGGAATGGGCATACACAAATCAGGTGTTAAGGGCTATTTGATGGTACACCCCAGGAATATTCCATATTATAGCTAGGATTTTAGGCAGAATAAGAACAGAGACATAGTGTTTATTTTCAAGTAGCTTGAAAGCCACTGTACAGAGTTTATCCTATGTATACTCAAGATGTAGAACCAGGTCCTACCGTGTATCACAGGGGACTATATTCAATATCCTGTGATAAACTATAATGGAAAAGAATATTAAAAAATGTATATATATATGTATAACTGAATCACTTTGCTGTAGAGCAGAAATTATGCAACATTGTAAAACAACTATACTTCAATAAAATAAATTTTAAAAAGATGTAGACCAGAGATAAGGTGAGGAAGTAATAAGAACACAAGAACATAGATTACAGTACAGTTAGCAAGGTGGGATGATTTACATTGGTCAATATAGTCAGCACTGAAAGTCTTCAAATATAGGCTAGATGACCTTGGCAATTTTAAAATATGACCCAAAAATCTATTGAGAGGTGGGTCATGACTCCTTCCCCTTGAATCTGGGCTTTGTGACTGCTTGACTAGTGGAATATGGAGAAAGTGATGCTATTGCAGTCTTTAGGCCCTGGGCTTTAAGAAGCTGAGAGCTTCTATTTTCTATCTCTTGTTACACTTGATTTTGGAACTCAACTACCATGCAGTGCTGGAGCTGAAGCCATCTGTGGGGAGCCCTATGCAGAGAAGAATTGACAGTTGGCAGCAACTTTTAAGCCTTGTAATTGAACCATCTTGGAAGTGGATCCTCCAGCCCCAATCTAGGTGCCCAAGAATCCCCTCGTATACTTTCCCCTAGTATCCCTGTCACCAAAAATATCGAAAGTTTTCTTTATGATTTATTTCAGGCTTAAACATTATTTCTTCTCAGCCTGCATCGTACACTAAGGCTGTCTCCTATCATCTCCTGGGAGGTCTGAGGCAATTCCCTAACATTTCCTTCTTGGATGAGCAGCACTTACTCAAAATGTCTTTCTCTCACGTGTTTCCTTGTTACTATTTAAACCTTGACGAAATTATGCTGTTTCTCTTTATTATTCTTAGTGTCTTCCAAGGCACTATCACATGCCTGTTATTTTCAGCTTTTCCATAACACAATTTAAAAGTTTCCTTTTATAACTCTTCCCTTACTATAGAAAGAGCAGCAGAAAAAAAATAAAATATAGTGGGAAACTGTTTAAAAAAAAAAAAAAGAGAAGGCCCTTGGCTTGCTTAACCAAAATCCAACCTGTCAAAAATTCCATTTAGGGGCTTCCCTGGTGGCGCGGTGGTTGCGCGGAGGTCTGAGGCAATTCCCTAACATTTCCTTCTTGGATGAGCAGCACTTACTCAAAATGTCTTTCTCTCACGTGTTTCCTTGTTACTATTTAAACCTTGACGAAATTATGCTGTTTCTCTTTATTATTCTTAGTGTCTTCCAAGGCACTATCACATGCCTGTTACTTTCAGCTTTTCCATAACACAATTTAAAAGTTTCCTTTTATAACTCTTCCCTTACTATAGAAAGAGCAGCAGAAAAAAAATAAAATATAGTGGGAAACTGTTTAAAAAAAAAAAAAAGAGAAGGCCCTTGGCTTGCTTAACCAAAATCCAACCTGTCAAAAATTCCATTTAGTACAAATATTGGCAGATCAAAATCCTACATATCTCTTTACAATTACTACTGTTACAACATCTAAGGCTTTGCCTTAGAGAAAGGGAGATATTTCTTCCGATGGTTTTAATTTTCTTATAAAGAAACACTTCTTATATAGAGGTAGCATGGTTATGGTACTGTAATTGGTAATTTATTCGTTTAGAAAGCTAGTATGGTATTGTGGGAAAAAATAAACTCTGATTCAGACAGAACTTGGTTTAATTCTAGCTTTTCCACTAACTAGCTATATTGTTTCTGGATTTCTGTTAAGTCTCTGTTGCCTTCTACATAAATTGTGGATAAGAACTTCTCATTTTAACACTTTTATAAGGGAATTTTGGACTCCTGGAATTTTGTGTATAGAACAATGAGTGTTAGAAAATTACTGATATAAAGATTAGACTTATGGGATCTCTTAAAAGAAAAAATATGTGAAATGGTGCAGAATACTTTGAGAGATAATCTTGAGGGATATCTTCAGGTTTTTTTTTAAACAATTTTTCACAGGTACAGGACATACAAATGTGGAATATTTATATAATTCATATTCTATAACATCTGGCCTGATTTTTTAAAAAGGGGGAAAGTTAATACAATAAAGATTCAGTAGCTATTATAAATTGCTGTGTATACTTTATTTATACACTATTTAATAATGAAGAAAGCCTGAAGTTAAATGTTGTTGTTTATATAATATTTTGCTTTATAAAACATCCTTTAAGATTAATAGAAGTACAAATAGACAAAAATGATAGGGGTCTTTTTATTGGGAAGATAATTATTGCCCAGGAAAAAAAAATTATAGTTTTGAAATTAAAGAAGGTGTGTAAACATATACCAGAGCAAGAAGAGGAATGAAAAATAGCTATAGATATTAGTTAAAAACATATTTAATAAGTTGTTACAGGGTAATGTATTAGCATTTATGGAAATTTAAAATACAGGCAAGAAAGAATGATGATATCCTTGTTCTGTTTCTGTCCTGGTCAGATTACACCTGGAGTGTTATATGTGGATCCTAGAGCTTTGGAATGGGCATACACAAATCAGGTGTTAAGGGCTATTTGATGGTACACCCCAGGAATATTCCATATTATAGCTAGGATTTTAGGCAGAATAAGAACAGAGACATAGTGTTTATTTTCAAGTAGCTTGAAAGCCACTGTACAGAGTTTATCCTATGTATACTCAAGATGTAGAACCAGGTCCTACCGTGTATCACAGGGGACTATATTCAATATCCTGTGATAAACTATAATGGAAAAGAATATTAAAAAATGTATATATATATGTATAACTGAATCACTTTGCTGTAGAGCAGAAATTATGCAACATTGTAAAACAACTATACTTCAATAAAATAAATTTTAAAAAGATGTAGACCAGAGATAAGGTGAGGAAGTAATAAGAACACAAGAACATAGATTACAGTACAGTTAGCAAGGTGGGATGATTTACATTGGTCAATATAGTCAGCACTGAAAGTCTTCAAATATAGGCTAGATGACCTTGGCAATTTTAAAATATGACCCAAAAATCTATTGAGAGGTGGGTCATGACTCCTTCCCCTTGAATCTGGGCTTTGTGACTGCTTGACTAGTGGAATATGGAGAAAGTGATGCTATTGCAGTCTTTAGGCCCTGGGCTTTAAGAAGCTGAGAGCTTCTATTTTCTATCTCTTGTTACACTTGATTTTGGAACTCAACTACCATGCAGTGCTGGAGCTGAAGCCATCTGTGGGGAGCCCTATGCAGAGAAGAATTGACAGTTGGCAGCAACTTTTAAGCCTTGTAATTGAACCATCTTGGAAGTGGATCCTCCAGCCCCAATCTAGGTGCCCAAGAATCCCCTCGTATACTTTCCCCTAGTATCCCTGTCACCAAAAATATCGAAAGTTTTCTTTATGATTTATTTCAGGCTTAAACATTATTTCTTCTCAGCCTGCATCCTACACTAAGGCTGTCTCCTATCATCTCCTGGGAGGTCTGAGGCAATTCCCTAACATTTCCTTCTTGGATGAGCAGCACTTACTCAAAATGTCTTTCTCTCACGTGTTTCCTTGTTACTATTTAAACCTTGACGAAATTATGCTGTTTCTCTTTATTATTCTTAGTGTCTTCCAAGGCACTATCACATGCCTGTTACTTTCAGCTTTTCCATAACACAATTTAAAAGTTTCCTTTTATAACTCTTCCCTTACTATAGAAAGAGCAGCAGAAAAAAAATAAAATATAGTGGGAAACTGTTTAAAAAAAAAAAAAAGAGAAGGCCCTTGGCTTGCTTAACCAAAATCCAACCTGTCAAAAATTCCATTTAGTACAAATATTGGCAGATCAAAATCCTACATATCTCTTTACAATTACTACTGTTACAACATCTAAGGCTTTGCCTTAGAGAAAGGGAGATATTTCTTCCGATGGTTTTAATTTTCTTATAAAGAAACACTTCTTATATAGAGGTAGCATGGTTATGGTACTGTAATTGGTAATTTATTCGTTTAGAAAGCTAGTATGGTATTGTGGGAAAAAATAAACTCTGATTCAGACAGAACTTGGTTTAATTCTAGCTTTTCCACTAACTAGCTATATTGTTTCTGGATTTCTGTTAAGTCTCTGTTGCCTTCTACATAAATTGTGGATAAGAACTTCTCATTTTAACACTTTTATAAGGGAATTTTGGACTCCTGGAATTTTGTGTATAGAACAATGAGTGTTAGAAAATTACTGATAAAAAGAAAAAATATGTGAAATGGTGCAGAATACATTGAGAGATAATCTTGAGGGATATGAGAATTAAATAGGTATAAAAGCAACAAGCCAATCAACAAGAAGTATGCCACACAATTTAGAATAAGGAAGAAAAAAAGAGTAAGAAGGAGAAAGAATGAATTTTGGTTTAAGGGAGACATTCTCTTGAAGAAATATTACTTGCAATGAAAAATATATTAACTTTCTTATTTTGACAGAATTAAACATTTTGATTCATCTTTGTTGTAGCTAATTAGCCAGTCCAATATTAACTGAAATGTGGATTTAAATATTATTTTGAGTAACTTTGGAATTGGCTATTAATTCCAGAGTGTTTGTGAATTACTTTGAAATTGTTTTTTTATGGGTATTACTTTGAGGAAGAGCAAACATTTTGCAAGAGCAAACACAGGTTGACTCATAACTCACGTTTAATCTCACCCTTATTGTAATCACCTGTGAACAGCAGAATCACCCACAGTGCCTCCTACATATATGTATACTGTCTTGCTTATAATTAATAAGTACCAGAATGAAGCACACTCATGAAAAATGAAGTACTAGCAAAATTATACCATCTGGTATAATGACTCAGTTCAATAGATGGGTAATAATCTGTGAAATATATAGTAAAACATACATTGATCATCTATAACAGATTATGATAGGAATAAATATGTAAAATTTTGAGGACAAATATAAGAAACCTTTTCAAAACACATCTTTATTATAAAATTAAAAACTTTATATTAAAGTTTTATACCTTCAGATGTTTTCTGATAGAAATTTGAACTAGAATTCATAAAATGGAATCAAGAGCAGAAATTCATACTGTATCTTTAGTCTACATAGTGGGTGCAGTGCTATAATACAGTCAAACAATTATTAAAGTTTTTAGGAATTTTGTGAGCTGATGAACATCACTTTAGTAGCTTGAAATGAGCCATAGAGGGAGTATTTACACCACAGACATTGGTAAAACACTACAAATGAGAACTTGTGCTTCCCTGGAGAGCCAGTTGTCAAATATTTACCAGCACTTGATTGCTTATGGAAATAATACTTTCTGTGCTTTAACTGATTAACATTTTCAGAGTTTCCTGTTGGGAAAATCCTTCAGCATGTATGTTAATTTTTAGGTGCTGTTTTATGAGTGATTGATTACTATTATTAATATTTTAATTAAAATATTAAAAAGAGACTGCCTTTTAAGAAAAGTCAGTGACAGTTTGTCCCATTTCCTTTCTCTCAAACTATCAGATGGGGAAATTAATATCTGAGAGACTTTTGGCAGACGTAGCCCTAAATTTTATTTTCTAAAAAGTTCAACTTAAAAAAATAATAATTTCCACAGAAATCTTGTACTTAGAAGCATAACATTTTGTTCTAAAATTTCCAAGAAGGATATAATGATCCAAGATCCTGTGTGTCCATGAGAAACATTTACTGTTAGCCTCAGTGGAATTCGACCACTTTTCTATTTGCCAACTTAGCGCTTAAAAAATCTAAGCAAATTTTCTTTTGACCTGGGTTTTGGGAATTAACACCTGATTTGACTGATGGGTGGATTGATTGGCATCTGATTAAATACAAAAATTCAGAGACTGCATGTGGCCAAAGCAGCAATTACTTGTGTAGGAATGGTACTTTGTCTGAAACTCTGTAATTTAGAGGATGAAAAAAGTTAAATTATGTTTTTTTTACCAATTTCCTCCTTACCCCACTGCACCCATTCCTCAATAATGTGTTAACATCATCTGCTCTGCTATGCTATGATAGAAAACTTTTCTGCTAGATTCTTCAGCAGCCTTCTTGAATTGATGGCAGACATTGACAGACTCATGTCTTCGGCCCCTTTCTTCTCTCTTCCTCCTCTCTCCTCTTCTGTAATTCAAGGTGCATATACATTATCTTAGGAGCACATTGTTTCTTGATTCCTACTCAACCAAAACCATTAATTATAACTCCATTTATAGCTATGCTATTGGTGGCAATTTTATGCTAAATATTCATTTAAAAGTTTAAGATGGGCTTCCCTGGTGGCTCAGTGGTTGAGAGTTCGCCTGCTGAGGCAGGGGACACGGGTTCGTGCCCCAGTCTGGGAAGATCCCACATGCCGCGGAGCGGCTAGGCCCGTGAGCCATGGCCGCTGAGCCTGTGCATCCGGAGCCTGTGCTCCGCAACGGGAGAGGCCACAACAGTGAGAGGCCCGCGTACCACAAAAAAAAAAAAAAAAAAGTTTAAGATATTTTTATAAAACTATAAGTTTCTCCGATAAATCTACGAAGCCAAAGTCAGCATCTCTTACCAATTGGAGAAGAAGTTATGGGCAAAATCACTAACTTAGAAAACAATATTGGTTCTATTGTAAAAATGAGTCTTTAATATTTATTGCATATTGTCCTAAGTGTTTTATATGTTTAAATTAATCAGATTTCCATAACATCTCTATAGAGAAATTTTCAGTGGCATTCCTGAAATGAGGAGTGATGAACTTGAGGCACAGAGAAGACAAATACTTGCTTTAGTTATTAAGCAGATGTGCAAGAATGCAAAACTAGGAATCTAGCTTTATAACTCATGCTCTTAACCACTATGTTATACAGTTTATCTCAAAAGGGCAGATTATCTCAATGAATTTTAGAAAAAGAACATTTCATAAGCACAAACTAAACAATCTAAACTGACATATTTTGATTAAAATATACTTCCTATGGCAGTTACTCAAGCTGAATCTGTGCTTTTGTAGCTCTTTTAGGGAGGCCAACCTGTTTTATTCTAATATGAGCTATAGTTATCGCAATATACTGCTCTTACTTGGAAGCTGGACAAGTTATAGTCATAGCAAAAATCCTTAGCATGTCCAGAGAAACAGGTGCAAATGAGAGAAAAAGAACAAAAGCCCAATGCAGTGCTAGATTCTAAGGAAAATTACTGCTGATTAAGTTTCCTTTTAGTGCTTCATATTCTTTAGTGAGAGACTATAGTACCCATTGTATTTTCTGTTGCTACTTATGGGGAATTAGATGTTTAGATAAGAGGCTGACCCAAGACTAATTAGAAATCTATCTCTAAATTTTAATTAAAGTTGGCAAACTAAAGAAGTTTCTTCCTTCTCCTCCCATAAATTAATCTCCCCCAGTTCCTCACTTCCAACCTGTTAATTACCTGGTAATTCACAAAAACAGTAACTGAACCAGAATGTTTCCAGACTTGGAGATGCAAAAAAAGGGATGAGCAGTTGCGGACACCTGATAAGCAGGGAGTTTTGGAGAAACTTTACATTGATTAGAGTGACCTTATCACCTTATCCAAAAAGCCAGAAAACAAGTTTATAACCACACAGGCAGGAGAGAAGAGCATCTTTATTTCTGGAGAAATGAAAATGTCCTAGAGTAGAGCAAAATAAAATTTGAAGCGTCCCAAGTACAAAATATATCTATCTCACTGCCTGATTGATCACTCTGCAGTGAACTCTAGCAACTGATGAATTGTACCTATTCAGAAAGACCAGCAAATCAACTTTTCAGTGCCTCACTACTAAGTATAAATATATAGCCAAGAATAAACAGACATTTATGGAAAACCTCTAACAGAAGATTAGAGAGCAAAACCAATAAGCTTAAAGTAGAAACTTAAAAGAAACAGAGACAATGTAGGGAAAAAACCTCTACATATGAAGCATAACTCGTATTCTCAGTGAAATAAAAGAATGTATTTCAACCTTGAAATGAAAACATGATGTGAGAATTAAGGGACAGTTAGGCAACAATGAAAGCTTTTGGAAATTAGAAATGTGATGGCTAAAAAATAAAAGTTAGTAATAGGATTGGGAGATATGATTAAAGAAATTTCATAGGAAGTAAGGAGATGAACGAACAAAGAAACAAAGAAAAGAAAACTGTGGATCAGTCCAGTGGGTCCAAGGCATTCCAGGAAGAGAGGAGAAAACAGGAGAAAAATGATCAAAAGCATTATGAGAAAATCAGATGTATGTTTCCATTTGAAATGTCTTAATGAGAATACAATGAATAAACAAGATAGATATTGGGTAAAATTTCAGGATATACAGGATAAAACAAAGATCCTAAAAGCATCAAGGGAGAAAAAGAAGCACATAAAATGAAATAGGAATCGTAATAGGAATTGTAATGGAATCAGAATTCTCAATAGTTTCAGTAGCAAATTGAGATTATAGAGGACAGTGGAACAATACCTTGAAAGTTTTCTAAATAGAATTTGATAACTGGCCAACCGATGTGTGGACATGTAGAGTATAACATTTTAGGGGAGGAAAGGACTGAAAATATTTCTGTATCTTGCATACCTTCTCAGAAAGCTACCAGGGAATGGGTTCTGCCAAAGCAAATAAGAAGACCAAGAAAGAGGGAAAAATAGGATCCATGGTAAAGTGCCTTAAACACAACAGAAAAGAGGAGAGAATTTCCAATCTGTCATCTGTCTAGAGACTAAAGATCCAGACTGGTTCATGAAGAGAATATTCTTTGGGAGGGAGGTCTCTACAAAACCAATAGAATGAGTACATTCAACATAGTTTGTTCATGTGGAAAATTATATGACTGTGGAATGACTTAGATATAGCAAATGAAAATGTAAGCAATTATTAATTTAGGTAAAATAGAAAGGAACATGGGTAAAGAAATGTAATCACAGACATTACTTGGTTATAAGTTATAATTATATATACACTGATTATAATTTAAAACTATTACATTGAGAGAATGGGAGAGGAGAAGAGGTATGTAAAAGAGCTAAAGGTGCATATTCCATAATAGGAAGTCAAAAGAGAAAAAATACTGATACATCAAAGGAGATCTTGGTTTCCAATCAGCTGTTTTTACTGGTCAGAAGTGATAAACCCCGTTTGGATCTTGCTAATAACATATTCACTGTTTGTGCCTCCAATGGTGGAACAGATATGTTGCTTCCTTCCCTTTCCTCCATGTTGATACCACCTGCCCTGAGCTGAACCTACTTCTTTTCTTTCAATAGACCCAGGTGAAAGGCTCATTTTAGGACCAGTGATGGGGCTGTCCTGTCAAATAGTACCTGCTTTTGATGATGCTATAGGCAGCAAATTCCATACAAATTTCTCTGCCTTACAGTATGACAGATCTAGTCAAGGAGCTATAATAAATAGTATGTAATAAACTTCAGTTATTTATTATGATTGCTGGCACAAACTTCAGTAATAAAAGGAGCTTCAGTGGAGGGAAAGTAATTTCCAAATAGAATGAGTGCTGGTTGAGGATGAAAAGAGAAATCTGAAGTGGTATATTTTGCATCACACTCAAGAACCACAGTAGTGCTCAGTAGTAGAGGAAGGAAAATAAATTGTGGATGCCACCAAGACCAGCAGGATAATAGATTGAGGATAAATACAAGAGGGAGGTATATGTGTTTTGAAGTGTCCTTAGTTAAAGGAATCTAGGGAGCATCTGTCAGGATTAAATATTTTTAAGTCTTTTCCTAGAACAGTCATCATTACAATTACTATTATTGTTATTAGGCAAGGCTGAAACAGAAATATTAATATTGTATGTTGAGAAGTTCCTGGAATGGGAGCTGGAAAGCTAAGTTTGGCTTGATCACCAATCAATGAAAACTTTTTAGCTGATAAACTTGCTTCACTATGCCTTATTTTTCCCTCTTCAAATAATGGAGAATACCATATAGAAGAAGGTGTTTGGAATCAACATTTAAATCACAGATCCGTAAGAATCTAAAGTATATCAGTGATGAATGAGTATATAACTGTATTCAAAACTGTTCCTCAGTAATATCTTTCTTTGTAAAATAATTACAACAGAAATTATTTGTGATTCTCACACTCATTGCTCTCACTTAAATCCATTCTTATTTATACTGAATGGCTTTCATTTCAAAACAGGTTCCCCAGAAGATTTATTAGTCAGAACTCAGTCCATTCTATTTCACTATATTAAATGATTCCTGCCTCAAATCCATTTTTTGGAATAAAGGAAGATGGCAATAAAATATTTCAGGATTCAGCAAGTCCCTTAAAATAATGATGAATAAAACAAGAAAAACCTTTAGATTATATATTATTGATGGTTTACCAAATATTAGCAATAATAAAACATTTAAAAATCTATGTTTAAAAAAAATCTATGTTTTTGTAAAAAATGAATCACATAATAAAGTTAGTGGAACTGAAGGCTTTATTAAAAATATTCTCTCAGCATGACATTTCCAAGTTTGCTTGCTCTCATATTCCTCCTGTGGAGATTAACAATCCCTAAAGCTTTAACGATTCTGCTTTTGTTCTTTATTTTAGACAATCTTAAATTCTTTAACTTTTTGGCCAAGATAAGCCTTTTATGATTTTTTTCCCAATTCAGTTAAATGTACTGAAGTTCAATGAATATGTACATATATACATATACATTTAAGTACCCATATACATATATATTATAAATTTACATATGTGTGTATTTAGAGACTGAGCAAGCATGTGTGTCTAGAAGGGAGGATTCATCCTGCAATGTAGTAGGAAATGTGATTCAAGCTATATTTGTTCATTAGTTATAATAACTCATTGTTTAGTCAGTTAATGTGTTGGAGGCATTCTACCAAGAACTTTACTTACTTTATCTATTTGAGTTTTTATAACAAGACTAGGGACTATGTATTTTTTAAAATATTTAAGCATGGAGTGGGAAGAATCTTATTCATGATCTCACTTAGCATTAAATGTTATAGGGGTTTTAAAGCCAGTCTATCTGATCAAAAACTGACTTCTTAAGCACTTCGATATACCGCTTTATTCAAGGTGAAGCAGCAATAAAACAAGTGAATATGGAGTCTTTAAAAAAAGCAAATTTAGTCTTTGAAAAAGGAAAATAGGAAAGGAAGTATCATATATCTATTAAACATTGTTATTATAAGATTTGGACTACCTTTCTGAGAAACATCTGGATCATTTCCCACAAGGGAAGAATTTGTTATGAGGAATTAAAGTATAGTAGTATTACAGTGACTTCCTTTGAATACAACAAATCAAAAAGCCTTGTGCTGATACAACCAAATTAAATATGAAAAATAAGAAAACAGGTTGACCCAATGCTACTGTCACTTATCTATGGCAGCCATGGCAATACTGTTTTAGAATATAAAATGGAGTTTTTTGCTATGTGGGGGAAATTCTTTGCTGTCTTTGTTGCATCTGCTTCAACTGACATTGCTTATTTCTTATCACTATCATGATAAAGATTATAAAATATTTCAAAATCTTTAGCCATGTAAGTTCCTAGGTGAATTTAGGAAAGCTTTCCAATTTCTACTCACTCTATAGCCTAAAAATATACACTTCGCTCATAATGAGGAAATGTATCATTTTTCTACAGCTTCACAGATTGAAGGACAGCAACAGATAGAAACCTCAGGTGCCATTTTGGTCATCTTCCTTTCACTGTGATCATCATACAAAATCCTTCTATGGCCCTAAAACTAACTTAGGTACTTAAAAATCAAAAAGTGGTGAAAGAATTATCAAGTAAAATGGAAACTAATAATAATTGGGACAGATGTTCTCAATTCTATGTCTACCCTCTACTAGGAAAACTCTTATAGAGTTTTGAGAAGGTTGAGAATGTGATACTTGTATGACTAATTACTAATTTTAGATTAAACCTGAGACTTCCATTTATGAACATTATTGATGAGCTGGTATCAGATGAATTATTCTGCCAAAAACAATTAGAAAAGTTGAATAAAATGCAGAATATGTTTGAAGATATTGAAGACCTACCTGAACAAATAGGACTTGAAGAAGCCAGAGCTTTGAGTGTAGTGTTAGGAGCTGAATGGTGCCCCCCCCATTCATATTTTAAAATCTTAACCCTCAGTGCCTCAGAAAATGAACTTATTTGGACATAAGGTCATTGCAGTTGTAATTAAGTTAGGAGGAGTTCATATTGGAGTAGGTGGGCCCCTAATCCAATATGACGGTGTCCTTTTGGAAAAGGGGAAACTTGGGGACAGATGCACACAAAGAGGATGACTTGTGAAAATGAAGGCAGAGATTAGGGTGATACATTTACACGCCAGGAACATCAAAGATTTCCAGCAGACAACAAGAAGTTAAGAGAGAGATCTGGAGTGAATCCTTTCCTCACAGTTCCCAGAAGGAACCAACCCTGCCAACACCTTGATTTTGGACTACTAGTCTCCAAAATTGTAAGACAATAAATGTCTGTTTTTTAGGCCACCCAATTTGTGGCACTTTGTTACAGAAGTCCTAACAAACTAATACAAGTTGGGAAACACATTGAGGTATCATGTTTTGCCTCAAAGCATTTTCTGATAAATAAATAGTGTAAAGCCAAAAAGGTAAATAAAAAGCTAAGCAGAAAATAAGAGATTGGAAAACTGAGCCAAGTGTTTGATACATTCATGTGACTAGGGAGACAAACTTTGGTATTCAGGTCTTCCAAATGCGCCAAGCTTGACAGGCCAAAATTCAGGAGAGAAAGGAAAAACATTGATCTTACCTAATGCTTTTCCTTCAAAGGCAATTTGAGATTTGTAAATGGGGCAAGAGAAAAGAAGAAAGAGGCAGTACAGTTGCTAGAATCCAAGAAGGGCTATTGACAATCTTACAGTGCTGGAGAGATCTAAAAAATGGAGTTTAGGATCCTCAGTGGAGAAGTACTGTGGAAAATGCACCGAATTTTCAATTAGAGATGTAGCACAGAAATAAGTTGAACAGGAAAAAGAAAAGTCCTCAAGTTTCAAATTAGCTCAATTCCAGATGAAAATTACTGTGATTTCCCCTGTTTTAATTATCTGTCAAAAATAAAAGTACATCCTCTTTGGAAGAATATATCATTGAACAGAATCTGCATAATTCTGTATACAGCACACCTAGCATTCTGTTAAAATTAAACAGGAAAGACAGAAGACAGAAAAAAAATGACCAAAACCCAAAAGATTAAACAACAATAGAAATAGACCCAGAACTGACCTAAATATTGGAATTATGAGATATAGACTTTTATAAAACCTTGATTAATAATTTTTTAAAATGATAAGATAAAAATGTCACCAGAGAATTTTATCCATGGAAAAGAATCAAAAGAAAATCTTAATAAGGGGAAATAAAATGCTGAGGAAATATGGCAGAAAGAGATAAGAAGGAAAGGTGGCATAGGGTTCAGAGCCCCCTAATTAAGACTGAAAAAAAAATACTTTTTAAATTGTCTATCTTTGGTATGCTTTTTTTTAAAAAAATTAAAGTATAGTTGATTTACAATATTGTGTTAGTTTCAGGTGTACAGCAAAGTGATTCAGTTATATATATATTTTTCAGATTATTTTCCATTATAAATTGTAATAAGATATTGAATATATTTCCTGTGCTATGCAATAAATCCTTGCTGCTTATCTATTTTATTTTTTTAAAAAGAAAATTCTTAACAGAAAATGTAATTGAAACTATGAAGTCAATAGATGGCTTTACTGTGACAAAGTGAGAGAGTGGCATGAACATATATACACTACATAAAATAGATAGCTAGTGGGAAGCAGCCGCATAGCACAGGGTGATCAGCTCGGTGCTTTGTGACCACCTAGAGGGGTGGGATAGGGAGGGTAGGAGGGAGGGAGATGCAAGAGGGAAGAGATATGGGAACATATGTATATGTATAACTGATTCACTTTGTTATAAAGCAGAAACTAACACACCATTGTAAAGCAATTATACTCCAATAAA
>NC_041214.2:103369257-103379028 GCF_002837175.3 Physeter macrocephalus | reverse complement strand
TCCCTGGTGGTGCAGTGGTTGAGAGTCCTCCTGCCGATGCGGGGGACACGGGTTCGTGCCCCAGTCCAGGAGGATCCCACATGCCACGGAGTGGCTGGGCCCGTGAGCCGTGGCCGCTGAGCCTGTGCGTCCAGAGCCTGTGCTCCGCAATGGGAGAGGCCACAACCGTGAGAGGCCCGCGTACCGCAAAAAAAAAAAAAAAAAAAAAAAAAAAGATGGCTTTACCAGTTTATTAGATATAGCAGAGGAAGGTATTAGTAAAGTAGAAAAATACATACATAAAATATTCAAAATAAAGCATAAAGAAGAAGAAAATGAAATATTGATGAAAGTCCATTGGTGACAAATCAGAAAATGAGAAACTTAATATATGGTCACAAAATAAAAATATCAAAATGAGGCCAAAACAGTATTTGCAGAGATAGTGATGAAGAATTATCTAAATGTGAGATGAAAGACTTCAGTTCACAGATTCAAGAGATTTTATGAACCGAAAGCAAAATAAATACAAAGAAAACCAGAAGTGCATAATAGGGTATCTGATAGAAATCAACAAGAGAGAATAAATTGTAAAATCAGTGGAGGTAGGAGATGCAAGATGGCTTGGTAGCTGAGAAGCACATTGCCATCGAAGGAGACCCAATGAAAATTACAACTCCTCCTCAATCAAAACTATGAAAGTGAGAAGACCGTAGTTTGACATCATCAATTAGCTGACAAAAGTAGCGGCCTAGAATTCTACACCCAGAAAAAATACTCTTCAAAGATGAAGGAAAAATAAAAACATTTATAGAAAAACACATATTGAGAAATTGTAACTGATGAAAATGTTAACTAAAATATTAGTGAAAAGACCCTAACACTACAGTTAAGAAAATAATACCCTATGACCTACTAAGGTTTAAGCCAGGACTGGAAGGATGCTTCAATATTAGAAAAATATGTTAATAAGATGCACCATATTAATAGATCTAAGGAAAAATTAACATGTTTAACTCCATTTAGTGTAATTACTGATGTTAGAGGTTACATCTACCACTTTGCTGTTTGTTTTATATTTGATACACCTGTTCTTTTAATCTCTTTTTTTGACTTATTTCAGAGTAAGCAAGTGGTTTTATTATTCTAATTGCCTCTCCTATTAACTTGTTAGTTACATGTTATTTTATTCATCTATTTTTGGTAACCAAAGATTATAATATTCATTCTAGACATAATAGATTCTGTATGAATTATTACCTTTACCACTTCATGTATCAAAGTGAAACAATCTTAGAAAACTTTTACTTTTATTTCTTTCCACATTTTGTGTTATTATTCTCCTGTGTTTTAATTCTACATATACTTTGAAATAATCTGAACTATATTACTTTGTTTGATACAGCTAGCAGTCATTTATATTTACCCACACATTTACTCTTTCTCTTGCTCTTCATTCTTTCCTACATTTCTGTATTTTCATCTGGAAAAAGTTTCTTCTGTGGTTTCATCTCAAATAATATTTTTTTTCTTTTGAAAGAATTCCTTTAGTATATTTTTAGTGCAAGTCTCCTGGAAATTAATTTCTGTTTTTATTTTAATTTTTATTTGTAAATAATTTCAAAGTTACAGAAGAGTTGCAAGAAGTTGTAAAAAAATTATTATTCTTTACCCAGATTATTATTTATTCTTTCCCTCTCTATTTGCTTTTGCTTTTTCTCTTTTGCTTACACACACACACATATGCAAACATCTTTTCCTGAATCATTTGAGGTTAAATTACATACCTTATGGTTGCTTGCTTCTAAACATTTCCGTATGTATTTCCTACGAATAATTATATTCTTTTTTTAAAAAGCCGCTGTACAGTTATCACCTCTAATATATTCAATAATGATGCCCTACTTTAATCTAGAATTTGTTTTCCAACTTTGTCATTTGAACCAATGATACCATTTTATAGGAATGTTTTTCCTTCTAGTACAAGATTCGGTCTAGCAACAGGTATTGCACTTAGGTGTCGTGTTGCTTTAGTCTCCTTTCACCTGACACATTTCCACAGCCCTTCTTTGTCTTTTATGATTCCTGGTTTTTGATGAATACAGTCAGAACCCATCCTGATTTTAAATTTTACTCACCCCCTTTGGATCAATCATATCTTTTCCTGTGGAGGAATGTGTAAGAGTCCCGGGGTTGCAGGTGATGATGGGGTAGGTAAAGATTGAATCCATTTTTTATTCCACCTACCATCTTGCTGATACATAAATGCAAAATCTTCACAGCCATACTAAGAAATAGGTATTTTCTATCTCTATCTCAAGTAATAAATACTAGACACAGGAATGGAACAATGTGTAACTAGTAGGAAGTTACAGTGCTATTGCTGAGATCAGTCTGCCTGGGGTAGGAAGGCTGCTCACTCAGAAAACAGGAACAATCTAAGTGCTTTCATTTCATTTATTTGCTGCCACAGCCAATTGCCAAACTGTATGTTACAAATAGAATAAGTTCAATTCCTTACAGCAAGAATTATAAACACTGTTTTCTAATATACCAAAGTAACATCTTTCCATAGTTTTATGAGAAGAAATTTATAAATGTTTTTTTTCTCAAAAGTCAAATTCTCTTTAGGAAATTAAGGCAACTATGATATACAACAAGTTAGATATCAAGGAAGCATATATAATTTTCTTATTCTAAAAAGGATATTTTTTAGTGCTCTAAAATACCTTTGTAATATTATAAATTGGGGCTTTAACACTAACTTTATTGAAATATAATTCACGTTTTAGTCTTCTCTTTTTGTTGCTGATTATTTGAAATTTACCCCATCTTCCTTTTATTTCATCTTTCCCCAAGAGAAAAAAATAAAGCAAACAATATTATTTGATAAAGAAAAGAGAAAGATAAAACAATCTGCCTAAATTCTTCCAGGTTTATTTGGGAAACATGAAATAGACTTATCAAATACTAAAGTTTATAATTTCAACTTTATAAAAGAAATTTTTCAGAGACAACACATATATGTGTTTTGTCATATAAGTATAGGACCATTACTTTATTTTATTTTATAAGGAATATAGTGAGGTACATTTGTTTAAATTATACTTTTCTTTTTCAAGTATTTCTTTAGCTATATCTCTATTGAGATATATCAGAAACATTAGGTACTCAATACATACATGCCAAATTAATGAATGGATGAATGACATTACACTGTAATATTTGTCAAGGTTCAGAATAATTAATGGTATTGGAAACCATCTTTTAAAAGGGAAAGAGGAGAAAAATCTGTAAAGAAAGTAAGAAGGAAATGGCGAGTTTCCAAGTAAATGCATTTTAATTCCATCTTAGGCCTAAATTAAGACAAGAGCTGCCTGCAGTCTCGAAAAGTCACTTGTAGATTATAGCAAACAGAATTTATTTGTTAGTCTGGACATTCTGAACAGGCCTGTTGGTTAACATTCTGCACCCTATGCTTTGTTTCCCCTGTTTACCCTTGTGTCCATTTTTGTCTAAGAGTGCCATTCCTGTCAGCAGCTTCACGAAACCTGGAACTGACCACTTAAACCACCCATTCGTCAATGACCAAACCAAAATGCAGGTCCATCAGGAAGCTCTTCTTGATCTTCGCAACTACAACTGACCTCTCCTTCATCTGAATAGTCCTGGCATTTTGTTCCTCTATCGAGCTGCTGAATCCATTGCCATTTCCTCCACTTCCCTTTCTAGTTCTGATCTCGGAGAGACAGCAGTGAGTGGTCCTGAAGAGAGATCTTAGTTCCCTGCCCAGGAATTAGACCTGGGTAGCCTGGATGAACACCAGGAATCCTAACCACTAGATCCCCAGGGGCTAGAGGATAGAAGGAAAATGGCCCTGGCTCTTTACCCCGTTTGAAATCAAGAATATTTCAAGGAGGCAAAAACTGTAAAAACAGGTACAAAATTTATTATGAGAGACACAGCATAACATGTGAGAGAGCACACAGAGAAACAGTTTATTTATTTAAGTCAGAAGCTAGGTAGAAACACACAACCAGAGAGAAAGGGTATGGGTGTCCCTTCTAATGAAGAGGAGTGCGGGCGTCCTGAATGAGGAGCGCAGTAAAGAGGTGATTTAAATCACTTATATAGGACAGTCCTTCTGGGTCTTTGTCTACATTTGGCCAGTTGTTTCTTTTTTTTACACCTGACTAGTCCCAGGACCCTCCCCAAGATGCGTGCGCAACTTTTTTGCTAAGATGGATCCCACCCCAGCAGCCTGTGGGTGCATGTCCACACTTATTATGCGGTGGTGCCCCCCCTCCCTTTTTGACCCCCAATGAGACTTCCTGCGCATGTGCAGACAAGGAAGTTTTCCTTGACCTCAGGAGTGGGCACCATATCTCTTTACTTCAGCAGAGCTCAGCTTCTGCCACTAGCTTTGTCCTTGGAGTGTCTGGATGAGAACAAACTTCAGTTTTACTCCAGTTGACAAACACTAGCTGTCCAGCCCAGGGACCCATCTGTCTCCTACGTCAGTTCAACCTTAAAAAGGACCACTGCTTCAGAAGAAATGTCACTCTTTGGTATCTAACTTGTAATATATCAGAGTTGGAGAGGAAAGAATTTTGCTAGTGAAGAATATTTTCGTATTCTTAATTTAATTCTAAAACTATTTTTAGAGCGGTGCATACAAAGCTAGAAATGGAGAATTGCAAAGGACAGGGATATGCATTTGCTTTTCATTGGAAAGTTAATCAATTTGTTAATTTAGTGCAAGAGGCTCAAGAGTTCAAAAGTGTGAACAAGATAAAAATTATGAGAAGAAGAGATATATACAAAGGATAAGAGAAATTTGGGAGGTTGTGGTAATGGTGGTGAAGGTAGTGATGTAGTAGGTCATTCAAGAAAGAGAGTAACTACATTCATAGAATGGTAAGTGTGTGATTAATAAGAGAAGGCTGAGTATTCAAAATATATCCAAGTTGAGTCTTTTGTGGTCTAGCCCTTTATTTTCTACATTCAGTATATTGATAATTTTTAAAGGCAGAGGCAACTAAGAAAAGCAGATGTTAGAATAGAGAGGCAAAATAGAATAATACAACTCTTAAGAGGAAAAATAAAAAGGGAGAAATATTACTATTTCATAAGAAGTCTTCACAAACTTTAATCTATTTAGTTTTTAGTTCTTTGTTCTGTCAAAGTTATTTTTATGGATCAGGAAAAAGCTGAGCAAAAAAGCATGTAAACAAGATCAAAGCTTCTCTTTTTAAAGTCAGGAAAATAGACAGTTGATTTTGACCCAAATCCTAGCAGCCGCTGCACAGTAGCAGGACTTTATCCCTCAGGGAGCAAAGGTCTTGCTCTGAGTCTGAAGGCCTAAAAAATTCATCCTATATGATGGACAATGAACATGGCTTCATCCTTCTCCCAGAAATTCAGGACACATCCATGCTATTTTTAATATAAATTAGATTAATCAGAGATTCATTTATTCCAAGTAAACTGTTCTGAGGCCCTGTGAAGGAGCAACTACCTGGGGATCTGAAGGTCTTCAGTTCAAATCCCAGCAGAGGGAAATCTGTTTCATTTTAAACAGTGAAAGGTGTTCCTTTCTGGGAAAAAAAAAAAAGAGCAGAATTCTCAGTCTCCATCATTACAAGGTATGGACTGGTATTTGAATATTTTCAGTTTTTTCCACTCTCAAGTATAATTTTAATAAATGGTTCTGGAAGTAACCACTATTATAAAGAATTATAAAGAACAGCACAAAAGCATAGCTAAAAACAAAATTCAAAACAAAACAAGAAACATAAAGAGAGACAAAACTTGACAGAAATTAAAAATATACAATATATGGGATTTGTTTAAGGGGCCATCTCCTGTTTTTACTCCCTACCTCTACTGCCATGCACGTGTTAATATATAAATTGTTTTGTAGTTTTAAGATGCCTGTGTGGGAAGAATGATTCTCTACCGGTAAGCACCTTGGCCCTTTCATACATGCCTTCCTGCTCCATCATCTCCAGTCTACCATAAGTCCATCCCTGCCTGACTTCCCAATCAGGAAACTCGGAAGACATGTTGAAATGCTCAGTGAGAACCTAGCTCTTGAACCTGGTGTTTACAGATCATACACTGCTGTGTAAACCTCTCTGCTCCAGTGCTCATCTTTCCTCTGAGGGAACTTAAGACCTGTCCCTTTGTTTCGCCTTCCCTAGGCTCTGGGCCACCCATCACCTGGTACCATGAAATGAAACATCAGAAATCACTTTTTTCGTTCAGGCTTCCTACTGATTTTGTTTTAGAGATGGGGGTACAGTTGTCTCTGAGTCATTAAGTAAGAATGTTGAGGGTATGTGTGTCTGCCCTCCCAAAGCATGTTCTAGTGATGACAGAAAATCAGGAGGGCAAAGCCCAGAAGTTAGTTTTCGAAGTCTAGGAGGTTGTTATTGGAACAAAGTCTCTCATTCCACCAAAAAAACTGGTAATCATAGCACTTTAAAGGGAGTTTTCACAGCTTTGAGAGTGCAGAGCCCATTTTCAGAGGAAACCAAAAGAAATAACAAAACTGAGTCCCAGTTTGTGCTCTCAATCAGACTGCCACAGCCAGGGTGTCACCAGGGCTACTTTCAAAATGTTTACAGAGTGTTTAGAACACCTTTGCATGTGCCTCTTGCTGTCTTTCAGGAGAAACAGTCATTTCCAATTGAACCCATAAAGTACCTGTCAAAATCTGATTTTCTGTAGAATGTTGATAAATACTGGAGCACAAATGCAGCAACAAATATTCTACCAACATATCCATATGTGAACTACTTTGGAATTCTTGTTCAGAGCTAAAAATGTTTCTTGTTGGAAAAGAGCATACAATGAAATGGGCTGAGTCTCACATTCTTAGTGAGAAGTACACAGCATGATGAGCTTATGGGGATGAGAAAGTGCTAAGGCACTATGGTCGAGTGTCATTTGTGAGGAAGAAAAGTACCCTTAGCCTTTCATTATCTTTCTTCAACCATGGTTAGGAATTCTGATGGATGTTGGGTACATGGACTTTTTCTTCGGTGCAAGAGAAAAAAAGCAACAAGTATAAACAAACTGACAAAAAAAATCAAGGAAATAAAATAGCAATGGGACTTAGAAAGTTGCTTGCCACTACTACTTAGCATAGAGGCCAATGGTGGCTCACAGGTCATGATGATATTTGCAACCAAAAATTTCAGCTATGTGTCCCCATGTCTTGAGCCATGTTGTTCATTTTCCCAAAGTGTTTTATCTCTCCACCTGTGACATCCATGGGCATGTACTTCTCAGATCTCCCTTGAAGAGAGAACTTGAGGTTCTCTCTGGCTGTCACCCCTTTGGGAACCAGCACAACACTCACACCAAGCCATACTCTTCTTGGGCTGCTCCCAGCCAGTGCCTGATTGCAGCTGTCCTGTAATGAACAGTCTTTGCTCTGAACCTTCCCTTTCAGCCTGACTGAGACTTTCTCAGGTCTTCACTGCAATTTGTAGCTCTTCCTACTCAATCCTCTGATGTACCCTCTCTCCTTTCATAGGTATCTTCTCTGAATCATTTTCTAGAGCTTCTTTCTACCTACTCTTGCTACCTTTCCCTCTATCCTTCACAGGCATTTGCCCAATAAATCTCTCGCACATTTAATTCCCTCTTGATGTTGCTTCTCAGAGTGGCACACACTCTGAACTAGCACACACTCTATAACAGATCACATTATTTATGAAAAGTCAAGGCCAAGCTCAAATGCCACTACTACCTTCATGAACTTTCTTCTAATCCTTCTAATTGGTTCTAATATCTTATTCCTTGAAACCCTTCCCACAAGAAAAATTTATATTTTTATAAGTGTTATAAAACTATCTTAATTTATTCATTGCTTTATTTCTCTGATTAGAAGATAGACACTGTTGTGCCACTTTAAAAATATTTATTCTTTCACACTGTTTACCACACTACCTGACATATAGGAGGCATTCATCACCTCTTTGTTCAATTTAATCAAATGGATTTTTATCTTACTGAATATGGTGCTTACACTACTGGAAAGTAACTTGGATGGCCTGCTGGTTTTCTCCAATGCACATCATTTTCAATAGGCAAACTCTCTCCCTTTATGACTTCTGTGGTATCTTCTTAATGTCCCAACTTAATTGTTTTTCAGTGAGGATTAGAAGATTCAGAATTATTTTTTGCAATATGTCCACTCATCCTTCTATGTGCTTGGTCCTGTGCTAGGTAAAAACACCAAGATGAAAAAGACATCTCTAAGCTATCTTCAAATAGCTTAGAGAATAGTAGCAAAGACTAGTATGCAAAGAAATATGATAATAAATAATTTGAAGTTTCATGATATGTCTGTAAAAAAATCAGCAGTTGCATAAATAGGGGATGGCCAATCCTACATGTGAAATCAGGGAAGTCTTCATAGATATGATAATATTTTACATGAGTCTTAGAAAATCTGTGGGAACTCATAGAAAAGAGGAGCATTATGCAGTGAATGCTGTGAATTTGCCCCCTCTCCTCATACCCCCTTGAATAAGGTAGGACTTGCTCCCCACACTGCTAAGAGTTCTGCAAGATGGCCCTCGGCTGACAGTCCTGTTTGCAATGACCTCCAATTAAAAACTTAAAGAAAAACCAAAAACTGCCTTGCCTAAAGTTGTGTCTCCTGTAGGGATAACCTAGAGCTGACAACTGTTCAGTGTGTGGGTTTAAAAGCCTAGACTTGTCACCCTTAGCTTGGGACAACTCTGAAGATCTGTTCCAACTAAAGAAATCCCTGTGGGGTTGGCTGACAACTTTGCTGGGACTGAATCACAAACTATTTCCTTCTTCCCAGTCCTTCCATAGGTTTTAAAACCAAGAAGAATCCTGCATGCTAAGAATCCTGCATCTGAGAATCTGCTTTTCAGAGAACCCAAACTATAACAAGTACATTCAGTCCAGGCAGGGGCAAGCAGGGCAACCCGAAGCATGGGTATAAAATGGTAGTTTGGGGTACCACAATATTCTGGATATGGCCTCCCAGCGCCCTGCATGTTTTATATATATATATATTTTTTTTCCTTTGTTTGTTTTTAACTTTTTTTCTGAGATAATAAACACATATACAGAAAAGTGTCTTTATCAGCATTAAAATCTTTTCCTTTTCATATGTATTTTTTCTACTGGTATGTGGCAAGGAATATTCTAGGAAGGTCCTGCAAATCATCTAGTATTTTGTATTGTCCATACTACTTTCACATTCTGTGAATGGAACATTTGAGTAAGTAGAAAATGATGCAGCAAAACTTCTTCCTTTGATTTTAGTAACATCCCAATAGAACTAAATACATAATTACTCCATTGGTTTTTATTCTCTCAATGATTCATTTAAAAAAAAAAAAAAAAAAACAGATCCCTGTAATGCAAACAATTAAACTGAATTAGAGTTGCCCAGCTAGACACATGCTCATAGATCAGCTCAGCTCACCAACCTCATGAAACTATAACCTCAGAGAAGAGAATTCCCCTATTTGGAAAACTACTATAGTGTGTTCATCTCTACTTTGTACCTAATCACTCATTTTAGTAAAAATACAACTCTAGGAAGACCACACATCAAAACTTGCAGCATGGGCTTCCCTGGTGGCACAGTGGTTGAGAGTCCACCTGCCGATGCAGGGGACACGGGTTCATGCCCCGGTCCGGGAGGTCCCACATGCCGCGGAGCGGCTGGGCCCGTGAGCCATGGCCGCTGAGCCTGCGCGTCCGGAGCCTGTGCTCCGCAGCGGGAGAGGCCACAAC
>NC_041214.2:103349315-103369182 GCF_002837175.3 Physeter macrocephalus | reverse complement strand
AAAAAAAAAAAAAAAAAAGTTGCTGCAGTCCAACTTGGGGCAATGCTGACATAAAATTCGTGAGTAGAAGAGGCACATGGATCACAGGACAATATAACATAACATACCATTTTTTTTATCCCTCCTATGTTATAATGTCTTATGCTAACATCATTATTTGAAGTTGCACCTATTGAAACAGGAAGAACATTGCGTTTCAAAGCAAGGTGAAAATTGAGCAAGTGATTATACAGAAAGCTGGTGGGAGGCTAATTTTGGCTGAAACAGGAGAAATAGGAGAGTCGGTCACTTTATTGGACTCTGAAAGTCACTCAAATAACCATATTTTTTTTCCTTTAAAAAAAGCCTCAATTTATTATTTTTAAATTACTACAACTATTTGAAGGTGATGAAGTACAATAAATAAAAAATACATTCAATGCATTTTCTGAAAGCCAGTGAGGTCAGCAAAATATTTTTTCAGGGAAATTACATATATGAGTAATTTCTATACCTATTTTTGTTATCATTATGAGTCCTAGGTTCTAAGAACTGAGACCTATAGCCTATCATTGTCTGAATATGTCCTAAAAGTACTATTTTTCAATTTCAGAAAATATAATCAGATACAGCCCCAGATTTACATATGTAAAACAACATTTCCTTAAGGAAATTCTCTGGTATATTTCCCCTCTCATCCTTTTTGCTTCTTTTAAGAAAAAAATTTCCCCTCTGCATTCTATAGAAGTTTTTTGGTTAGTTTTTTTACTCAAAAGTAGATTTCAATCTACTATTAGAATTTTTCCCCTTGAAATCCATTCTTTTTTTTTTTTTAACATCTTTACTGGAGTATAATTGCTTTACATTGTTGTTAGTTTCTGCTGTATAACAAAGTGAATCAGCTATACATATACGTATATTAATTGTAGGTTACCTTTTTGTTCCCATTTTTCTTTTTTCTCTTCCTCTCAACTATATTTATAGATCTTTAAATCAGCAACATCCTTGAATTGTGTTCATTTCCTACAGTTCGGATTTGATTCTTGAAAATCAAACTGATTGCAGGCTCAGCCCTGGAGATATAGTCTGGCATCATCATTTTACATAATGTTAGAGAAATGTGGGAAAGAAAGATGCATTTTGGGGGTGGTATGTACACAAGATGCAAATGAAGGAGATCTAGGCAAAGCAAAACAGGGTGATTCTAATTTAGTGCTCCAATTAGTTTTGCAGATAGCTAGACACTTGTCTCTCATTTTCAATCACTCCTCTGTTTGTAGAGCACATTGATGGGCTGTCTTGATAGCAAAATTATAGGCAATTAAATTTAGAGGGCTAATTTTTCCAATGATTTCAACTTCAGAAAAATAAAATGGGAGATCACTTAAATATATATTATACAATGAAACAGTATTGTTTCAATGGATCAAAAGCTTTGTCTGTTAGAGAGTAAAAGGGCCGGCCTTCGGCATCAATCACATTTTTCATGAGAAACAGAACTTTTCAGCTCTTGAGGCTTCATCACAGAAAATTGATTCCACCTCTCTGCTGTAAGGCTTGCTTCAAGACGTGAGGATGGAGAGGTATTTGGCAGCAGCTGTTAACCCACCTGCAGAGAAAACTTCTGTCTCATTTCATCTATTGAATTGTTCACATGATCTAGAATAGTGTTTAGTTGTTCACAATTAAAGAGCGCCTGGCCTTCAGAGACTGTTCCATAAAAGACGGTCAGAGAGCCTGCAGGGTCTGAATGTTAAGCTGTTCTTCGTGATTAAATACTATCTCACCATATTCAAGATGCTCTTCCAAGAACATTCAGTTGGCTAACAGAGGCAAAGTTAAAAGCTCGAGTTAAGAAAACTTGGCCATCTTCCCACACCTGTCTCTGTAGTGGCAGCCCTAAATGCTGTATTTATTTGCATTTCATTGTCTATACATTTTCCAGTACTGGGAAACTATCTATGCGCTGCGGCATTTGAGACGTACATCTAAATCTGTACTTTCATGGGTTTCATCTGTCCTAAGGAATGTGGATCATAATACCTGCTTATACTAAAATGTTTTGGAAAGAGGCTCTTTTATCCTAGGGATCAATTGCATCTCCTTAGAATGCATGGATGCCAATAACGTATTCTGGCTTTTACACCAGAAAGTAATACGATTGAAATGACTGAAAGTAAAGCATATTAGAGAACAGCACTTGTTTGAAAACTGAAATATAGCAATACTAGCACAAATCAATGTCTGGATGGCCATAGTAGCCAATACTATGGCTTACAATTATTTAAATTATAAGGGAGAGGAAATAGGTTTTTAATCGTAAAGGAATTCATTTAAATAAGCTTTTTAAGGGAGTGCTTAAAGTGAAGATATCTTAGAAATTCCAAGTTAAGTTTCCTGGCATGTATCCTGGCTAGAATCATGAGTAATTTTACTCTAAGAGACATAAGAAAATCTTCATACTAGGTTTCTTAGTTATTTTAGTTGAAGTTGAATTTTTAAGGGGGTTGAAGTGCATTTTTGACATTTAGTACCTATTACAGTTCTCTCTAAAAGAATATAATTCTCTTGTGTCAGGATGGTAAAGATTACACTGTTTGCTTGAGAGGCAGCTGCTTAGCCTCTTAGGTAAATATAGTATAAGAAAGACTTGGATTTGTACACATCCAGTTATATTTGTAACCATTCAGTTCAGCCTGGGAAAGGTATATTTTCATGATTTTATGTTTAAAGCATGCATAAAAGGGACAAATTATTGATAAAATAAAAACATGCAGTATTAGAAATGTGACTTAAGAATAAGCAAGGTAACAGAAATACAACCAGTAATAGCCTTGAATTTAAGTACTCAGTACACATTCACATTCCAACAACACAGAGAGATTGAGTTAACAAAAATCACAATGAAATAAAATAAGGGTAAAAATACAAATTGAAATGTAATATAACCACAACACTAGTCCTCCATGAGCTGAAGCTACAAAATGAACATTGCCATCGGATTCATCATTAAAATGTGGCAGATGTGGGAAAAATGGGTTATTTTGCCAGGCGGAGGATGTTTGAACCTCTTCTTTTTTAATATACTAAAGGCACATGATCTTGACATTGATTCCTTTGTTACATATAATATGATTTGAAATTGTGTCCATCTTGACAAATGCTTAATGCATTGAAAATATTAAAACTAATAGGATGAATGTATGGGGAGTAAATTATTCTTTTCTATTAGTTGTATGGACATGGACAGGCCATTTTACAGCTTTCTATCTTGCTTTTCTCATTTGCATTAAGTAATAGTTGGATTTAGCTGATTGCCAGGGTTCTTTCCAACCCTAAAAAGTTATCACTCAGTAAGTTCACATTACTTTTTCAGGGAGTTCACAAATATGTCATTCTGATTAAGTAATAATTTACAAAATAATATATATGCTGATGTATTATCTTTTTTTACAAAGTGGAAGGTATATCCTGTGTGATGGAATTAGCAATGATAGTCAAGTGGTCATGTACATGACAATGTGCAAGTTCTGTCAATTGCTTAAACCACTGCTTTGGGAAGGATGGGACAGAAGTAAAGGGACAGAAACCCTAGGAAAGAAGAATTATGCCAGCCTAATTCAAAATATAAGCTGGAACCACAAAAGCTCAGTCTCAACCCTGATTCTTCTACTTAGTAACCTGTGACCTTGGACAAGTTATATAACCCATCTGTGCTTGAGTTTCCTTATCTGTTCAATGGGCCAATAGTAGTTCATATTTTTACTCGGTTGATGTGCAGAATAAGAAACTTTCCAAATAAAATGCATTTAAAACAGCACCTGTCACATAATAGGGCAGTCAATTAGTATTAGAAACAATATTATTATTATTTATTATTGTTTAGAATCTACTTCTATACTTATTCATGTGTCTCTAATAGCAACTCAATGAGGTAATTTTTACTATCCACATTATGTAGATAAAGAAACTGAGAACTTATATGTGGAATCTAAAATATGACACAAATGAACCTATCTATGAAACAGAAACAAAATCAGGGACATGGAGAATAAACTGGTGGTTGCCAAGGGGGAGGTGGGTGGGAGAGGTTAGGACTGGGAATTTGGAATTAGCAGAAGCAAAGTGGTATATATAGAAAGGATAAACAACAAGACAACAAGGTCCTACTATAGCACAGGGAACTATATTCAATATCCTGTGATAAACTATAATGGAAAATACTATGAAAAGAATGTGTGTGTGTGTGTGTGTGTGTGTATGTATATATATATATATATATATATATATATATATATATATAAAGCTGAGTCACTTTGCTGTACAGCAGTAATTAACATTGTAATTCAACTTTACTTCAATAAACAATAAAAGAAAAAAGAAAGTGAGAATCAGAAACCTTATGTAACTTACCCAAAGGTCACACAAATTGTAAGTGGCAGAGTGAAGGTTTAAACCCAGTCCTTTTTGGCTCAAATCTTCTTTTCCCTCCATCAAATGGAACATACTGCCTGCCATATTTTCTCTCATTATCCTACCTGCCTATCACCCTCCCCCTCCTCTAATCTATGTAGAATTTTCCACCAGTAGTTGTGCTGTTAATTATTTAAACCTGTGGACTTTCCTTCATGAATTTGAAATTTGAATCTTTATAAGAGACTTAAGGATTCTTCTTCCCTCGAGACATTTGACCCTGAATCCTCAAGACCTTCTTTCTGGAGTCCACAGCCTCTCGAAATCAAGGCAGCACATAAGATCTTCACAAAATCCTTGGTATCTCAACACGTTTGACTTATTTAGATGCAGTAATTAAGTAGCTAGTTAACACTATTAAATAGTGTTATGTGGGAACACATTTTTTTCAGCAATTCCTCTGAGATGATTGCATTAAGCAAATAATAGTCCAACACTATGACTATCTATAAAACTAAAGGAAAAGAATTCAATAATGTTTACCCCACATCAAGCCTCATTAACGTATTTGCAGTGTAATTATACATTGTATCCTAAAAGATACACTTCTAACCATAAGTATAAAAGGGATGCAGTATCATGAGAAACTAGATCTTCTGGTTATAAAGAAAAAGAAGAATCAAGGCTGGAAAAGGAAAATGATTGATATTATGCAGTTAAGAGTCAGTATTGGAAATAAAAGAAGCATGTTAGATATTTAGGTATTGAGTCTTTTCAATTAAAAACATTAAACAAATTCCTTGCTCTTCATGACTAGTTCCAAAAAATCAAACAGAACCCATTTTAGCTTTAACTGATTTCTAAGCTTCTTTTATTCCCGCCCACATTAACCAATATTTTCAGGCCGAAACATTTGCGGGTCAGAAATGTAGAGTCATATTTCATCCTTCAACTTTTTCCCTTATTTACACCCCACCCCCATCAAATCCCCCAGAAACTCCTATTTTTTGTCTCATCCACTCTTCTTCATCCCCATTGCTTATACTCTCCTCCAAGCTACCATTTTATTTCCTTTGGATATTCTACTGTTTTCCTAACTGGTTTTTTTAGTCTCACCCTTGCCCGTATGTAAAGAATCTATGCTCCTCACAGCAACCAGACTGATTTAAAAAAATTGGTTCCCCGGTGTAAACATACATTGAACAAACATGTCTCATGCTTTCTCTGTGGGATGGCAAAACCAAGAGCCTATAGTGCCAAGAAGGAAGTGTAAATGAGTGAAGTAGATTGGAACTGAGACACTATGGGATAGTAGGTACTGTGGCAAAGTGGAATGTGACTTCCCTATCTAAATGGCATGATTTTTGTGGATAAAAGTGGGGTCATTGTTGCCAGATGATCTGATTTTTGAAGAGGAACTTTAAACCCACAGTTTTATGTAAAATCTCCTAATCTTTGAATATTGAAAAGCATTTAAATTTATTTTCCAAAATACTATGCAAGCCAAATAAAACACAAATATAGACCAGCTCTAATCCCTAAGCCAAGACTTAGCACCTCTACCCTATAAGTGACTGGGATCACACCTAGGTCAGTAGTAGTTTACCGAGGGCGATGTTTATGTGTATATGTGACTGTGTAAGGGGAGGCAATCCCGTCCCCCTACCCCCCGTCCCTGCCCCTGCCAGGTGCAGGCAGCAAGGGGCTGTATTGTCTGTAGATAACTTAATAATGAAACCAACTAAAAGTCCATCTACTTTTTGTTATCATCATGCACCAGCAATGCTAAACCATGTCCTCTGCACCAGGACAGACCAATCCCACACCTTTCCACTTTGGTGTCCCCCTGTTCCATACCTCTCCTCATACCTTTCCTTCGCTCACTCATCATGCTCCAGTCTCCTGGTCTTCTTTCTGTTCCTGAAAGAAACCAAATGTCTTCTTTCATAGGGACTTTTAAATTGTATTAATATGTCAATTAGAATGTTCTTCTTTTGTTTCTTCCAATTATTGACTTATCCTCATTTTTCAGATTGCAGCTTAAATTTATTTTCTTCAGTAAGACCTTTCTGAATCTCACAGTAACCCCCCCCAATCATTCTCTTTACATCATCCCATTTTATCTTGTCACATCTGACATTGTTTGAAATTATTTTGTTTACTTGTTGTATTTTGTATTGTCTCCCTCACCATCTCTCCTACCCCCCACTCATGCTGGAATGTAAATTCAATGAGAATAGGAATGTTGTCTTTTTAAATATTCACTGATTTATCCCCAGTGACTAATGCATTGCCTGGTACACAGTTGGCCAATAAACATTTCTTAAATGAATGCAAATGTTAACATTCCCAAAGATCAATCTAAACTATATGTAAAAACACATGTACTAGAGAAAGCAACTTTGGTACAGTTTACCATATGGCCTGAATGAGTCTCTCTGGAAGTAACGACATTTTATTCTGATGAATGTCTCCCATGCTGGTTTTACATAATATATGAAAAAAGTTAATATACAGTAAATAACACTATCAAGAAGTGAAAACTCATGTATATATTTGGTCTCAGAGCATGCAAATCCATAGGATCTGAGTAATATTGGAACAGTTGCATCATTATCCATCAGAGTTAATAGAGTTAAGTAAAGGTATTATTTGCCGAAAAATGATAATGACATTTTTCAGATTTTTTAAAAATTTTAAGTGATTACCACCACCTTGACTATTCCTTTTTGATTTCTGTAAAATGTAGATGTGAACAATATAGCAAATTTACTCATCTCCACAGTATTAGTGTTTACCATTGAAATTTAAATTTACTTTTTTTTGTTTCATACCTGTTTTTATTGGAAATCAATAATAAATGTCAAAAATAATCGAAACTCTAAATATGTTAGCTAGGCATCAAAGACAATTTTATTATATCTTAACATATTAGAAATGCTATATATTGCAAAAATAGTTTCTGCAAGGTAATGATAATAAATATATTCACAGGCGAAATGTCAATACTAGGTACAACTGTGAGAATTCCAGCGTAGTTTCATTAATATTATTTTTATTACAGTAATGATGAGTCCCTAGTGAAGCTATCTTATAATACAGAAGAAACCTACAATGACACATAGGCAGGAACTATGTTTGACACTTGGTGCCTCTCTGGTCTAGCCCAAATTCTCAGAAATAGCCTGAAGATGATATTTCATGAGAATATGTGGAAGAGTATGAAAGATGCTGGAGGACAGGAGTTCATGTGGCATGTTTCAAATTGGCATCAGGATCCCTATTCTCGTCTCTCCTTTTTGGACCCAAGCCAATTTGTAATTGTTCTTCTGTGTTTCAGTGCTTTATTTGTATTCCATTGTTTACTCTCTCCTTAGGTCCTTCCTGCCCCTCCTTTAATACTAGTGCTGTTTTGTTATTGTATTTAATAAAAGCTTTGCTTTACACATGTGTTTTAAATATAACAAGTATAAACTCTTCAAAAATATTTAATGCACCATAATTATTATATTTCATTTATATACATATAATATTTGTGTAAATGTATATATTTTCTAAATTGCACAAAATCTAGCTCTGAGACCTCACTTACTAGTGTCATCAAAAAATGTGGCCATTTCACACAGTCCATGCCAAGCACAGCAACAGGGACCATTGCCTTTGGGTCCCAAAGTGTAGCTCAAACGCAGGCCTGCCTCTCTAAATTCTGTTGTTTTTCCGATAGCATGCTGTGCACCTGCCTCTGACCCCCCATAATCTAGGGAATTTGAAAAACAAAACAGTACAAAAATGAATATCAGTTCTAAACAGCATTTCTAAAGTGTGTTCCATGGAGAACTGCTTCTTCACCATTACAGATGTTATCTTTAAAAAATGTTTTGTTTACCAAATAAGTGCAGGAAATATCGAATTGAACAAATGTAAAGAGATTTCTTTATGGTAGGATTTCTTAGATCCTTTGTATGGTAATATTGTATTTGAAATCTCCAAGAGGAGAAAATAATGAACATTTCCTGAAATTTTGTGACAACCAAAACCGTTTTTGTAAACCAAATTTAACTAGATTTTATAGAATCCTCTTTAGGACTCTTTAAAATAGGATGATTGCTTAATTCTGAAATCTAAGAATAATTGCACATTTTAAAAAAATTTAACATTTAATTGAAGTATAGTTCATCTACAATATTATGTTAGTTTCAGATGTACAGCAAAGTGATTCATTTATACATATATGTATGTCTATTCTTTTTCAGATTCTTTTTTACTATAGGTATTACAACATATTAAATATAGTTCCCTGTGCTATACAGGTCCTTGTTGTTTATCTATTTCATATATAGTAGTGTGTATATGTTAATTTTAAACTTGCACATTTTTTTAAGGAACACATATGGTCTGTTACCTTGCTACTCAAAGTCTTGTCTGAGGACCAGAACTGAACAAGTCCCAAAGTGATTCCTAGGCCTGTTCAGCTTGAGGCACTCTTCTATAATCCTATGTCATGATTTTCCAGTGTGACTTTAATCTGTGGTAAGTAGAAGTCTTTCCTTGGGGTACATCCCTCATACCTGTTTGTATAAGATGCCTCACTCTGAGGAAAGAGAGGGAAGATTTATGTACCTTACCTCCTGATCTCTCATCTTCAATAGAACTCAACCCCAGCACACACACACACACACACACACACACACACACACACACACACACTCAGAGTCCAAACACTCCTTTACTGGGGGCTGGAGAGAAGTGAAAATTGGTTCCAAACTGAGACTTATTCCCTCTGGAGATGAGAGAAAAAAATGGGCCACAATAGCATCAACAGAGGGCAGGGTTGGGGAACCAATTCATCAATACATTAAGTAAGTGACTTCATTCCTAGAAGGCAGCCTAGGAGATTGACACTATATATTTCAGTAGACTAGATAATCAACAATTATTTTTTTTCCTTTTTAAGGAGGTTGGTAGAGATGTGTGCATTTGCGTTTAAAGGTTATGCTGGGTTAGTAACAAGGGGTAGAAACGAGAATATAATCTCATAGCAACTCAAAAAATACTCAACGTCACTTTACTTGTTATTCCTCACCTTCTTCATTTCCCATAAGAAAAATGAAAATTATGACATTCACACCAGTCCTGATGAGGACTGCGATCAAGACAAACATGTATTTTCTGACACCTTTGAAATATGATACATGAGCTGACAGCTTTCTCTTGAGAAAAATTCCTTCTTAGAAGTTGAAAATTCAATAAGTGATGCATTTTGACCTTTTAAAATGGTGAGCTATAAAAATCAAGGTTTTCTACCAACCTTTTCAACCAAGTTGGACTGCCTCCCAGTGTATTTCCCCTGTTGGAAGAGCAGAGGAAGCCAGTTGTACCTATGTGCTTTTCAGATGCCAGAATACTCCCTCTGACCTGGAAATGTCTGTTCTTGCGTTTACGGGAGTGGCATTTTCTGGGTCATCTAGCGTGCCCTTCAAATTTGCTGAAATGTCAGCTCTTTGTTGGGCCTCCTCCAGCACTACTTTGCTTCCCTAGCCACCTTGTTGGGAAACAGCTGGGCAATATTGGATTTATCCAAATGTGTCAAATTGAATATTGAATCAACAAGATCTACAAATGTTTATTATTGCATTCCAGCATATCTCACAGGATTTGACTCTGTATCCAGGGTAGGGATTCCTCACCACGTTTCTTAGATTGAGCATGTAGGATTTTGTGTCACTGCATAATATAAGCCAGAAGACTGCTATGCACACAAGATTAAGTTGTGGCCCCTTGATACACAGGATTTTGTTTGTTTTTTTTTCTGAATACTACATATTCTGAGATTGTTACATTACATCCCTCCCAAGGCATATGAAAATGTTCAAGAGCATCATAAAATCCCTGCATAGCAGAAACAAAGCATCTTTCTGATTCATGATTGATCTGACAGTGTCATTGCTTGCTTGCTCTTCTCTGAGAATATCTTCAATGTGGCAGAACTTCCTAGTTCATATCAAAACTCTGAAAGAGGTTAGTATAAAGTTCTTTGACAAAACAAATTATAGTAAACGTGCATAAAATCAGATCATTAATTGTACTTCTCTATGACAAATATTTGGCAAATAGAGTTTTGTTTGTTTTTTTTTTAAAGAAATGTTGGGGGTAGGAGCTTATTAATTAATTTATTTATTTTTGCTGTGTTGGGTCTTCGTTTCTGTGCAAGGGCTTTCTCTAGTTGTGGCAAGCGGGGGCCACTCTTCATCGCGTTGCGTGGGCCTCTCACTATCGCGGCCTCTCGTTGCGGAGCACAGGCTCCAGATGCGCAGGCTCAGTAGTTGTGGCTCACGCGCCTAGTTGCTCCGCGGCATGTGGGATCCCCCCAGACCAGGGCTCAAACCCGTGTCCCCTGCATTAGCAGGCAGATTCTCAACCACCGCGCCAAATAGAGTTTTTATTTTAAAAGTTTCTTGAGAACCCAGTGCTTATCATGTTCCTATTTTTTTTCTTTGAATCGGTTCCTGCAATTTCCACTGAACAGTGCTAGAAAAAGTAGAGATGAGTCAGTGAATAAGGATAAATCTTTCTAAGAGAGGCTTATGTGAAATCTTTTCAAGAATCACTAAAACAGAAGGTCATCTTTCTTTACACAAAAGCACATTTTTGTTTTTCATCTGCTTATCAAGGAAGCAAAGAGCTTTGGAAGTGATTTGCAGTATGCTTTTGGTGAATAATAAAACCTTTCTCTTTTCTCTCTTTTTCTCTGTCATAGTGACAAACATTTTGACACCATTCTTCAAATTATGGAAAATAATCAGAAAGGGAAAAGAGACGCTGTGTCACATTGTCAAAAATCCCTGGGCATTTCAAATTTTAGCTCTGCATGAAGGAGTGTGTATTTATCTAATTTCACCCTTGGGTAGTGAATCATTAATCCAGAATGAAAATGGACATTTCACTTTTCCGGATTCCTCTTCCTGTTTAAAGTAGCCAATCAAACAGCTTAATTTTTCATTACTTAAACAAAGAAAGAATATTTGGAAATTATTTCTTGTACATCTCATTTATCCACAAGCACTCTAATTAGCCCGCATGAAATTTGAAGCTATTTACATACCTGCCTAATACAACTGTTTTTATTCTCCTATTTGACCTTACTTCTGTTTCTATTGCTATTTACTCCCTACTGCCCCTGGCTTTTTTTTTTTTTTTCCTTGTGGAGTTCACTACTATGTTGCTTTCAGGTCTTCTAGATTTATACTTATTTGAAATAAGGTGAGCAAGTTTGGTGTTGCTTCCTTTACATGTTCTAATGCAATATCAGCAATGGGGGTGGGTGAAATAATGAAGAGGGGTCAAAAGGTACAAATTTCCAATTATAAAATAAATAAGTCATGGGAATGTAATGTACAGCATGGTGACAGTTAATAATACTGTATTTGAAAGTTGCTAAGAGAGTAGATCTTGAAAGTTCTCATCACAGGAAAAAAAAGTTTTGTAACTATATATGGTAACGGATGTTAACTAAATTTATTGTGCTGATCATTTTGCAAAATATGCAAATATCAAATCATCAAATTGTATACCTGAAACTAATATGTCAATTATGCCTCAATAAAAATAGTTTTTTTTTTTAAAGAGTAAGAATGGGTACTTTTAACCAACAGCACTCTTTGCCGCTGAATCTGATTGATTCATGGGTCATCTTGATGCTCCCTTGGGTCCAGGTGTCAGTCTTCTAATTTTTGGTTTCTGGATCAGGCACATCTTTACAGACTTTTCAAAATAAAATTACCTCCATCAGTGTGTACTGTTCAAGTGACATCCTTTTACAGCCAGTGTTTTCTCTGGGTCGAGTCATTGACATAAGCCACTGGTTCAGTCATCACCTCTCATTATCAGGGGCCTGGCCTCTTTTAGACCCTAGGACACTGTTGGAAGGAACCTCAGAGACAAAATCATAATCCTTCCTCCTCACTTTAAAATAATGATTGTATTAAGGCCCAGAGAAGGACAACAACTTTCGTTTTCACATTATGACACATTATGACAGTTAGATCTAGACCCAAGCATCCTTGATCTGAGTCCTAAGTACCATTTTGGGAATATATCAACACTTTTCTTTTCTGTTTCTTTCTTTTTTTATGCCTTGTGAACACTGGGACAAGCCCAAGCAGCAGGGCTATTTCCATGGCCAAATATCCAGGCCTTCATTTTACATCTCACTGACTCTCCTCAGAACTCCTCCCCTTCAAAAAGAAAGGAAAGAGGCTGCTCCTCCACTCTTCCTGTTTTCACCAGCACATTTAAGCTCAGATCCAGTAGAATATCTCCCCAACACACACACACACACACACACACACACACACACACACACACGGCTTGATTTAAACTAAGACTTGAGATCTATTGAATAACCCTCTAAATATAGACACAAATGGGAAAAAAATCTGCTATGTTTTTTGAAGGGAAAAAATGAATCTATCACCCTTTTTGATGAGATTCAAGACTATGTGAGCAGCCAAATTCACATCACCCACTCCTCCATGAGCACTTGTTGTGATCTGTATTTAATTTCTATTTAGTATGCTGGCACCTGTTATACTCCTTTCTGCAAATGATAAGTTATTTCCCCTTTTTACTCCCAATTCTCAATCCATACCCTTTATATTCACTCAGAGGAAGTTAGAGTAACCTCACACACTAACACTTCAAGTCTGACAGAAGTACCTTTACATCAAATGTCTCCGCCACCTGAAATGCCAAGGAAGCCTTTGGGTGCCTTTGAACTTTCAGGGCCAGGTGATTGCAAGGAATGCCTCCCTCACAGAGGCGGGTGGCACCGCTCTTCACCGTACTGGTGACGGGTATGGCTGAGGGTGAGGTCCCTTTTGTCTCTTGAGCAACCTGCCCAGATAGTCAGCCTTTTAAGCTTGTATGAAAAATAAATTCAAAGGTCACCTTCAGAATACCTGGTTAAGAGAATCTCCAGCCCAATCACTCATAAACCTCAGCTGATAAATTTATGAGACACCACCTCAGGTGATAAAGTGAAGCCAGAGCATGTTCACACTGCAGCACCTGGGTGACTTGCTTTTAGACACAATTCTTTGCTGATAACTCATGAAAAAGAGCTTTCCTCTAATAAGGGAAAAAGGAAAGAAGTCTCTCTTGGGCTTAAGATTGGAGCCACGAATACATTTATATGCTATTTAAGAGGAGTCAGCTAATTCATTTCAATAATCATTTATAACATAAGTTACACACTATGCTAGGACCCAGAGTCACAAAGATGATTGAGACCCAGTTCCCTGACTTGAAGAAGTTAACTGTATAATTGGGAAGGTCACAGCTTCAACACTGAGGCTCTGGAACCAGCCTGCTAAAGTCTCCGCCCTCTCTGTTTATATGCCACTGGCATTTCCACTGTCCTGTGTATGGTACTGCTCCTATGGAAGGCTCCTGACCAGCCCCAGCCCCTCTGCCTGTTAAAACTCTAGGATTTATTAATCCATTCATTATATATTTATTACATCCAGTAACTAAACAGGGGAGATGGAGAAGAACAGAACATGCACAGCTTCTCTCTTATAGCTAGTGAGCCAAGACACGTAATGAACAAGCAAGTAAATGAATAATGTAATTCAAATAGTGCTATGAAAAAAGAAATTAAAGGTATGATATAATAGAGAGTAACTGAAATGGGTTAAATGAGACAAAATGATCAAGGAAGGTTCCCAGGAAAGTGACATTTGGATCAAAACCTAGATGTTGAGAAGGAGCTGGCCATGTGGAAATCCGTGGTAAGAACTTTCTAGGCAGAAAAACTATGAGTACAAAGGCCTTGAGTCAGGCACCAAGTTGAGATGTCTGAGGGACAGAAAGATGGCCAGTGGAACTGAGAAATTACAAGCCCATTAAGTAAAACAGAAAACAGTAGGAGATAAATTCTGAGAGGTAAGTAGGAGCAGCTCGGGTAGGAGCTTCTGAGCCATGGTGAGGATTATGGATTATACACCTGCAATATCATTAGATGCTTTATAAGTAGTGGAATGGCGTAAAACGATGTATGTTTTAAAAATATCACACCGACTCCTGTGTGATCAGTAACTCCAACTAGTGATTCTTACTGCATGATCTCTAGAATTCTGTGTCTCAAGTGAAACAACCATCTGTAGTCTTCAGGGTGAATCCTATATATCGCACGTGTAAGAAGATACCGTTCACAATATATAACTTGTAATCTTAGTCACTACCATCTGCACCAATGATGAAACTTTGCATTATAAAAAACACCACTTGTTTACCCTCAGCTTTCATTCAATAATTTCACACTCTGTGTTTTTTGGAAAAAATAGGAAAAAAAATTACTTTGAATATTTTATGGCATTTGTTAGACATTTATTTGTTCAGCAAATGTTTATTGAATGTTAGTTATGCACTAGATCCTATTCTAGGTGCTATGATTACAGCAGTGACCATAGTTACATAGTTTGTGCCTTCACAAAGATTTCACTCTAATAGGAAAGAGAGAGCTGAGGGAAAAAAGTAATAAAACTTCAGATAGGGATGCTTGCTATGAAGAGGAACAAGTAGGCAAGAGAATGATTAGGGGCTAGGAAGGATGGTTATCTGATCCTAAGGAAAGTAAATTTTCAGGTCCAGGTGATATGACTAATTGAAAGAAATTTCTCTCTGAGTTGGCATTTATGTGATCATCCATGCTGCTTGCTTTGCTCCATCCTTATGCAGGTTAATTAGTTGGGAGAGATTCTTGACAGACATTTGGCTGTGAATGTTTGCATTCATTTATTACTCTTATTTTTAAGAGGAAAATGAGAATTGCACTCCTTAGATGAAGGGTTGAGTCAAGTAAGTTTTCATCTATTTCAGATGGATATTTCTGTCTTGCTCTAGGTTCAATAGAGATTTGGAAAGAATTTTCATGGACAATAGAGAAAGGAGGTTTAGATCTGCCCTTGGAACCCGGGTTTCTCAATTGAAAAAATCTAAAAGTTCCTTTTCTCGGAGACAAAATGTAATTTCATGAAGGTCACCGTAATTCTCATCTACCTCCTGGAGAAAATTCTTGACATCAGCTTGAAGGTGCTTTTATAAGAGACTCACTATAGAAACGTTCATTTCTTTTCAGTGTGTTTAATTCCCTACTCTGACACTGGCTAGTTAAGTGACCTTGGGCAAATTGCTTTCTCTCACAAAACTTTTGATTCTCCCTGACAAATTCCCTTTTCTTCATCACTCACACAGGTCTTGAAATCTCATCTCCCGCAGGAAGCAGTTCTAATAAATTAGAGAAGAAATGATTAATTCCAGTATGTCACTTCCATTGTGTTCTGCTTCTATTCTGTGTCCCTACTAAATGCACTTATCCCCTACCCCAGTTTATAGCTAATAAAAAGACACTCTGGTTTTAATTTCATTATTTATTTAAAACCAATTACTTATGTTGTCATCCCATCTACATACTTACCTATTTCGTAGGTTATATTCTAAAGTAATTAACTTATCCTTTCAGCTTCATTGAAAATGGTCTTTACCCTCTACCTTTAATTCTGCTTAACAAAAGAGAGGATATTTTTTTCAGGAGTACAACTTCTTCCAGACACATCTGAAAATATCAGATGGCCCTGGGTGTCAGAGTATGACCTAACATAGAGACTACTCTGAACACAGAGCCTCAATATGACTTTTATATCTGTATTCCTAGTCTTACATCCAGTGTCTTGCACACTGTAAGTGCTCAGTATTAGCTGGTCAAATGTTGGTAGCAAAACACATCTTAGTACTGCCTAAGAAACCAGGGTGCATCTCCTAGGATCTAAGTTTTCCACAGAGTTTAGTCATGGCTTTGACAGCCTGGGCTCTGGAAAGCTTGAGGGGGTAAAGGGGTAGGGAATTCTGGAAATCCAGCTTGCTACCATCTCTGACATTAATTAGCTGGATGATCTTGGGCAAATCACCTACTCTCCTTAGCACTCATATATGTATATGAAATTGAATGAGATTATTTCTAGAGTAATTTAGATGTATTATTATAGGAGTCCATGATTCTATTCATAATATCTCAAATAAACCAAAGCTTCTCCTAGGGACTATAGCTAAAAGTATGTTATGCTGTGGTCAGAAGTAATGTCTGGGTGATTGTGATCCTTCCCAATAAGAGGTTGGTATAATGGTTATGCTTGCAAGTGTATCAAGGAAGGAAATATCTTCTAAGCATTGGCATGTCCAGTGCAGAAGGAAACTAACACCGGACTTCAATCAACTGGGAGCCTGAGATGAGAGAATTTTGATGTCGCCAACAGGCACATGAAAAATGCTCAATTATCAGAGAAATTATTAGAGAACTGTTAGAGAAATGCAAATCAAAACTACAATGAGGTATCAGAATGGGCATCATCTAAAAGTCTACAAATAATAAACGCTGGAGAGGGTGTGGAGAAAACGGAAGCTTCCTACACTGTTGGTGGGAATGTAAATTGGTGCAGCAACTATGGCGAACAGTATGGAGGTTCCTTAAAAAACTAAAAATAGAGCTACAATATGATCCAGCAATTCCACTCCTAGGCTTCCAGAGAAAACTCTAATTCAAAAAGATACATGCACCCCAATGTTCATAGCAGCACTATTTACAATAGCCAAGACATGGGAGAAACCTAAATGTCCATCAACAGATGGATAAAGAAGATGTGGTATATTTATACAATGGAATATTACTCAACCATAAAAAAGAATGAAATAATGCCATTGGCAGCAACACGGATGGACCTAGAGATTATCATACTAAGTGATGTAAGTCAGACAGAGAATGACAAATATCATGTGATATCGCTTATATGTGGAATCTAAAAGAAGGAAACAAATGAAATTATTCACAAAACAGAAATAGATCCACAGACATAGAAAACAAATTTATGGTTACCAAAGGGGAAAGGAGGGGAGGGATAAATTTGGAATTTAGGATTAAAAGATACATACTACTATATATAAAATAGATAAACAACAAGGACCTACCATATAGCACAGGGAACTGTATTCAATATCTTGTAATAATCTATAATGGAAAAGAATCTGAAAAAAATGCATATATAGATGTATAACTGAGTCACTTTGCTATATACCTGAAATATTGTAAATCAACTATACTTTAATAAAAATTTTTTAAAAAGAAGTTTGATATCTAGCAGGTAACTGGATCTTTTATTTAGCAAAGAAGGCGACACACATAGCAGGATACTAGGAAATACGACTTCTAGTACTGCTGCTGCAGCTATGAATATAATCTGCTTCACACTCAAGAGCACTGTAAGAATTAATGAGTGCAAAGTGCTACTGTGAAGGAGTGAAACTTCCAGAGCCTGGTCTATGCCTGTGAAATGGGCTGACACTAAATAACCCAAAGGTCCCCTAAGCAGGGTGCCATAAGTATTAACATATGTATTGCAGTGCATTAACAGTAGGGGCAGTTAAAGTAACTCTTACCTAAACATAACAATGGCTAAATCATCCCTACTAGGCAGAGCAGAAAATTGTACACAGCGTTTGGGTATGGGGCAGTGAATAAGATCACAGCACCTCAGTGGCAGTGAGGCCGGGGAAGCACTAAACGAAAGCTGTGGGATTCACAAGATACCCTGGCTCATTTCCAGGGAACACTTCCCCAGCAATTAAACATCAAGAGGGCATTCATGTACCCTGCACTAACTCAGTGCTGTTGTGTTTATTTATCCCTTTGAAGACATAGGAGAAAAGAACACTATTATCACACGCAGACATATGGGCAACATCTCAGCTGAATAATAAACTCTATCTTTTCCTTTACATTGCAAGTCTCCAGCTTTGAGGGTCTCCCTGCTGCTCGCATAAGAGAGCGCAGAGAGATGTCACCACCGGTGCTGTCTCGAGCATCATTCATGGGTATTACAGCATGACTTTATGGGGTAGCAGCACAAGTGGTTATACTGGGCATTCATTAGAGGAAAGAAAACTTCTGCGAGAACTGACAGAGCACATTGTAGTCTAAGAGCTCCTTATTCAATGGCCTGTACTAATCACTGCTGGGGAAAAATAATCTTTTAATTTTTTGCTCGAATAATAAGAACTCCTGAGCCACTCTTCGGTTATCAAAGGCTCACTATGTGGTCTTTGTCCTCTTTGGCCACTGTGTCTGCTCCCAAGGACGCCTGTGATTTTGAAGTTACCCTCACCTTCTCCTACCTGAGCTTTCTCTTTCCCCGTCTCTCTTCTGTTAAACAGGAGCTTTGTGTGAGCAAGTTGCTATGGATGTTGCTGCTGCTTCAATGAAAAGTGTTATGAATAAAGCCACATTTTTCTAAAGGCTTCAAAAAACAAAACAGCTGGTTGGTTTAACAGCCATCCTTTCCAAGAGTTTTCTGCATGATTAGGAATATAAGAATACTGCTTATAATCTGAGAACTCCCCTCTTTCCTTCAGAAAATAGAACAGAACCAAAGAAAACGTTTTTGCTGCTTCCTGAAAAATAGCTACTTGATAAGAAATAAGTACAAATTGTGAGACTATTTCTCAAAGCCTGGCTCTGTTTGGGGTTCTGAGGCCATAGTCCCAGGCTATATCTTCACTCATGGATATCAACTTTCCATGTGTTGCAGTGGGAATCTGACCTATAGGACACAGTTACACATGCTTATAAATTACAGTCCTCTGTTCTGTTCTCACACTGGTAGAGGACAGATTCTTAAAGGTACAGAGGTTAAGCAGTGGAGTCATTAACATCAAGATGGTTAATTCTCAGAATTACCTTCTGCCTTATGAAAATTTATAAATACTCTGTTTTACAATGTGACTTATATTGTGACTTTTACTGTTACTGTTTTAGTTTTAGTTTCATTTGGTTTTGATTTTTAACAGTAATTTGCTGGGGATTCTGTCTGGTTAGGAAATAATCTTTGGGAAAAACGATGTATGAAACCCTTCTATTTCAAAACATAAGTAAGATTTATATGTGTTGAAAAAAAATCAGAATTACTTAACAAATAATCATTTTACGTGCACATTTCCTCCTTTTTCTATCCAGATTCTATCAACCCAGGCCTGGCCTTATGTGACCTATGTGACCCTGTTAAAATGCTTAAATGTTAAAAAATGATTAAAGAGGATAGTCAAGGTGATAAAAACAAACTTTATCTAACATTTCATGAAGCAGTCAGTCTCTATTCCCAAGGGTCCAGAGAATTGCAAAATGGGGCCGGAAGGCAGGAAGCTTTTATAGGATAAAGAATAAGAAACAAAGAATAGAGAAATAGAAAATGAATAAGGAACAGGAAATATGTAACAGAGCCGATATGCAATGGCTTATTCTTTTCCTGCTCCTGAATTGACTCTGTACCACTTATTTCCTATCTCAAAGACCTCATCTTTCCAGTTGCTCAAGGAGACACATAAGAATGTTCATCCTGGGCTTCCCTGGTGGCGCAATGGTTGAGAGCCC
>NC_041214.2:103325013-103348971 GCF_002837175.3 Physeter macrocephalus | reverse complement strand
AAAAAAAAAAAAAAAAAAAAAAAATGTTCATCCTCTTCCCTTTCCCTCCTGCATCACATCTAGTGGCTCCTAGATTTCTCTTTTCACAGTTCGTGACTGATTTCAGAATAAAATAAATTCTCTGTAATATGGCGTGAAAGATCTTCCTGATCTGACCCCTAATTATTTTCCAAATTCATTTGCTGTTGTCTTTTCTGTTTCCCACCCCCCAAATCACTTTTTTTTTTTTTTTTTTTTTTTTTTTTGCGGTATGCGGGCCTGTCACTGCTGTGGCCTCTCCCGTTGCGGAGCACAGGGTCCGGACGCGCAGGCTTAGCGGCCATGGCTCACGGGCCTAGCCGCTCCGCTGCATGTGGGATCTTCCCAGACCAGGGCACGAACCCGTGTCCCCTGCATCGGCAAGCGGACTCTCAACCACTGCGCCACCAGGGAAGCCCCCCCCACCCAAATCACTTTTAAACTACTTACAATTCCTCAAATGAAATGTCCTCTTTCTCATTTTCATAATTTCCCACATTCTACTCTTCTTCCATAACACAAACACACTGTATTTGCCTTCCTAGTAACATTTGTCACAAAGCATTGCTGTTGTTTATTTATGTGGTTTTTCCAGTAGATTTTGAACTTCTTGAAGGCAGACACCATGTTTCAGTTTTTTGTATCCCCTATAACTAGCAGAGAATTTAGTATATGATATATATTAAATATAATCCATGGATATAAGCATGTGCCCCATATTTTAAAAGTTTCAATGACCTCGCATTGTTTTCAGTATAAAGTACACACTCTTCAGCACCTCTCCTGTATCATCTTTTCCCACTTTTCTATTTTATGTTTCGACAATAAGAAAGTACTTCTGGCTAGTCATTGTCTCATACTGATTTACATCTCTTTGCTTCTGTATACGATGATGCTCTTGCCCAGAACAGCTCCCCCTCCCCATTTTCTGCCCAGTGAACTTCTATTCATTCTCGAAAATTTAACTCAAGCATCAGCTTTCTTTGGAAGTCACTGTGCTCTCTCTCCTTTCCCTTTCCTGCAATTTAGGCTCCCTCTCCTTTAGCATCTTAGAACTTCTTTTTCCCTTATTATACTTTTCACATTATATTATACCTTTTGCTTTGATTGTCTTGCTCTTCAGAGAAAGGAAACAGATCCTTTTTACATCCTCAATATGTAACAAGACACATGGTGTCTTGTTTTCAATAAATATTGAAAAAGGGAAAACATTATATATCTAGAACTAAGTCCCAGATATCTGTCCTGCTTTTCTGAATAATTTCCATTGCATCATGACACTTTCCATGAAAAGAGTTCCCTCCAAGATAGATCACACAGTATTTCAATGATGCCATCATTGTGTAACACATTATTAGTTCTGTATTAGATAGGAAACAGATTAAGAGGCTGTAAGAAAGACACCTAAAATATAAAGTAAAATTAAAGCTTCTTGCTCTCTCTTGTAACATTCTAGAGATACTTGGCTTTAGGCTGCTATTAGTTCCCCGCCCCGCCCCCCACCAACCAGTTCTCCAATTATCTGACACCAACCTGGTGTCCTACAATTCAATTCAATTCTGTCTCTGCCTAACCAGAATTAGTGTCAGACTCCACAGATTAAGGGCTTAATCCCACAAGACTGTCTTCACTTCAGATGCCAGTGTCAAGTAACAGGTCCACAGGTTACCCACACTTCTGTTTGACATGGTTATAAAATTGGGGGTTCCCATAAGCTCTTCTCCATGTTTGATAATTTGCTGGAACTACTCACAGAACTCTGAAAAATGCTATACACTCTGTTATAGTTTATTACAAAGGCTATAAATGAACAGCCAGATGAAGAGGTACATAAGGTGAGGTCCATAAGGGTCCTGAGTGCCGGAACCACTGTCCCCATGGAGTTGGGATGCACTGCCCTTCTGGCACATGGATATGTTCCCAAACCTGGAAGCACTGTGAAACCCATCATTTAGAATTTTTTATGGAGGTTTCATTATCTAGGTGTGGTTGATTAAATTTTTGGCCATTGGTTATTAACTCAATCTCCAGTCCTTCACCCATCCCTGGAGGCTGAGGAGTGGGACTGAAAGTTCTAAGCTTCTAATCAAGGGTTGGCCTTCTGGTGACCATGCCTCATCCTAAAGCTGTCTCTAGGGGCCTGCCGAGAGTCGCCCCATTAGAACAAAAGACACTTCTATCACTCATCACTCAGGAAATTCCAAGGTTTTTAGAATCTCTGTGCAAGGAACCAAGACAAAGACCAAATTTATTATTAGCACAGCTGCAAATGGTCTGTTCCATGAAGTCATTCAGGTACCCAAATTACTTCTATCTTGTTCCTCCAGTTGCTCCTGGCTACATGGTTGAAGCTGAGTTGCCACTACCAACACTTGACAACCTATAGGCAATGGCAAGAGAGGATACAGGAGATAAGATTTCTTTTAATCTTGTGAAATGGAAGTTACATATATCATTTCAGCTTGCATTCTATTAGGAAGACATGTAGCTACGAAGAAAACTAGAAAATGTAGTCTCATGCTGGGTGGTGTGTGCCCATCTAGTAAAGTTATTATAGAAGAAGGAGAGAACAGATCTTACAAGACAAATAACAGTAAGATTCAAGTTCCTATTTTGAAATTATTTTTACAGCGCAAAGCCCATTATTTGACAGTCAATTGGCTTTTCAGGAGCAAATTTACTGCAGTGTCCATGAGTGTGGGTTCTGGAGCCAGTTCCAACTGAGCTCTAATCATTGCTGGGTGTGTGGCCTTTGATGTTAGTTAACCTTTCTATGTTTCTGTTTCCTATCTATCAAATGAGCATAACAATAATATCCACTCTTTACATCGAGAATTAAATAAATTAATGCAATGCAGGAGAAAAACTTAACATGTATCTGGCACAATGCGAGCTCAATATAAATATTAGCTTTTATTCTGTCTATTCCTACAGGTGTTCACACTTATTTTTCTCCTTGTGAATATAAAGAAATATTTATTGAGTGAAAGAACAACCTAACTAACCGATAAGTATGCTCTATATATTAAACAACTCAAGAAATAAATATTTTTATATCCTATGTTCAATTTTCATAAATGTCTGCCTTTATCCTCACTTTGAGATTCTCAATTATTACTTTTTATACTATCAGTGTATCTTCCTCTAGAAGCCTTCTCTTTCTAATTTACGGGTTATAGTATCTGTAAGTTTTTCCACCAGGTAATTGAACTTATTAAGGCTGTGTGTGAAATAGAATTAAATTGGCTCTGGGAGATAACCTAAGGGACATTTTTATGATGTAAAGTAAGCATACATTTTAGTGCCTTGTCCTTGCAAATCTTTTTTTATTATTCAAGTATATTTTTGTTTATTTCCTATGTTTATAGATAGCTTCAGCAAATAAGTATCTCTGGAGAAGTTAGTTAGGAAGTTTGATTTATTCACACACATAGAGATAATTACCAAAAACTTAATAAAGTTTTGAAATGTGAAGTATAAAGGGAATTTTAAAAAACAATAAGTGTCACAACATTGAATTGAATGAAAAGTTATTTTACTCTCTGAAAAACAAAAACACAAAGAAAACAGAAACCTCATTAGAGTTTATTGGTAAAAGTATGCATGATAAGGTCATCCTCTGGTTTATAGATTGCAAGAAATTAGAGGATTCCCAAGTAAATATGTGGCATGTACTAAGAGACACCTTTTTGAAGTCACTTCCTCTGATGCTGAGTAAGAAGAATCTATCTCCTTCTATGTCTTTTTTTAGATCCCCTGGTCTGTATTCTGACCAGAGCTAAGCCATTTTTTATCCTTAGTCTGCTTTATTGCAATTGGGAAGCAAAACAGTGATAGTGACACTATTAGGGAAGACAGGAAATTTTGGAAGCAGCTAAAATTGAAGTGCAATAGGATGTGTGTGTGTGTGTGTGTGTGTGTGTGTGTGTGTGTGTGTGGTTTGATTTTGCATTTATAGCTGTTGCCTGTCCAGCCCCCAACATCTCCCAGACATCCAAGAAGCCAGAGATCCTGGTTATTGAACCTGAACAATTGTATGACAATTGGGTAATGAAAGTATCAGTTGTCTTAATTGCTGCTTTTTTCTAACTTGCTGAGATAATCATAAATAAAGGCAGTGGCCCTGATTGGATAAGGTAAAACCACATCTTTCTTCAGAATTTTTTGGTGGAAGTCAGTATATCTGAGTATGAAGGTGCTAAGCTTTTTAGGATGGAAAAAATGGTGGAACAGCCTGTCACCTCTATGTCATTCATTTCACCCCATTTCCCCAAACAAGCACCTCCAGTCATGAACAGCAGCAATTCTTTAGATGGTGATTGAATTCTAAACACTCATCACACAAGGAATAGTCTACAGATTTAAGGATATCAAATTCCTAATTTGATTTCTATGTGTGGCTGAATAATCTTAGCAAAGGGCTAGTGGAACTTTTTTTTTTAATCATTTTGTAAAATCTTTAAAATGGATAATTAACAACATAATGATTATTTAAAATATTCAGAGATCCTAATACCCATAGTCTTCTTTTTTATCTGCCAGGAGAGCACAAAGTTTTGTCCCTTGGTCCCCTTCAAAGATTTTCTTTCTTGCTTTTTACACAATGTGAAGTCTCCTTCCTTCTCTCACTACAGTTGTTATATAATAGAGAAATGACACAGAGGTGTTAGTCTGTGAGGTTAAAACTAGAACCAGGAGACAAAATAAAGCATATAATGCAGAAAACAAAAAGGTTAGTCCATCGTGCCTCAGCAATATTTGTCGTCTATGGATAAAGAACTGGAATTCTCTACATCTACCGTGAATGACCAGAACAAGAGCAAGTACTCCTTATCCGCCCACGTTTGTGTTGTACTTCCTATTACATACCACATACTGTGTTTCTTTATTATGAATGCTAATGGACCAACCAAAACTATAAAAAGAGGCCAAAAGAGTAAGGAAAAAATAAGATTTGAGTCATAAAAATGCAGTATTTTTTTTTCCTTTTCATAGAATCTTAGGCAAAGGCATTTCTTAGTACATTTAGCATCTTAAAGTAAAAAGAAATACTAATGCAAAAAAAACCCAGAAAAAATCACTTACTTTTATGTTCTGTATTCACACTTTATTTAACAAACTTTCTTATGGAGTAATTTATTATTGTGTGTATCATTGAAATGTTAAAAAAAGATAAATCAAGCTCTCTCTTTTTCTCTCTACACATCTACCTCTGTATCTGTATATCTCTATCTCTATCTCCAGCCATAACCAATATGAACTTTGCATGCTGAATACACCTTCAGCCTCTTAGAGTTCCACACCCCAGAGTATGCAGTGCAGTCATTTTTGTTTATTCTACTCTAAGCTCTTCTGCCATTTATTTTGTGTTCTCATGAATAATTTTGGACTCATATAAGCATGTTAGTGGTGGTAATATACCTCCCAAAAGGGAAAGTACCATGCAAGCTCAAGACTTGAAGCAACTTCAAGGAGAGGGTCAAGGAAGCAGAGTGTGAATGCGAGTGTAAAGGTAGGGAATGACATTGTAAAGGATGTCATAACAACCGCTGTGGCAGGGGAGGACTGACCCATGATCACATAAGCTGGAGCTGGAAGAAACTAAGGCCTGAGGCAAATCACATCTTTAAGGAATATGAGAACCACAATCATCACAACTCTAAAATTCAATAATGCAAATCCTTAAAATTTTGGCACTAAGAAATCTGTATTTGTGCTCATCCAACTCAATATGTTCCTGTATTAGTCTACCTGGGCTGACATAACGAAATACCATAAACTAGGTGACTTAAACAACAGAAATTTATTTGCTCACAGTTCTGGAGGCCAGAACATCGGTGTTCCAGCATGGCTGGGTTCTGGTGAGGGCTATCTTTCTGACTCACAAACATCCTCCTTACCGTGTCCTTACATCATGGAGGTAGAGTGAGGTCTCTGGTTTCTCTTCTTAGGGCACTAATCCTGTCAGGGCCCCATCCTTATGACCTTTTCAAATCTTAATTACTTCCTTACACCAAGTACTGTCACACTGAAAGCTAGAGCTTCAAAATATGAATTTCGGGGGAACAAGTTTCAGTCCACAGCAATGACGTTTCTAGAAATTTTTCTTGTACTCTCCAACAATGTGTGCATATGCAACTGTACTGGCATATTCTTTAACAGCCAGACTGCCAAGAGTACAATAAGCAGAAACAAAATCCAAGCAGGCCTTCCTTATCTAAACATAATTGGCAATGTTCAACTCTTTTTCACATTTCATCACTCTGAAATAACTTTTCTCCCTCTATCTTCCATCTCTTAAGATCCTTTGTGATTATATTGGACCCACTAAGATAATTGGGGGAAATCTCCCAACTTAAAGTCATCTGATAAGAAACATTAATTTCATCTGCAACCTTAACTTCCCTATCCATGTAACATAACATTGTCACAGGTTCCAGGGATTAGAATGTAGACATCTTTGGAGGACCATTCTTTTTGTTTCTGCCTACCACCATAGTCATATAATTATATTAGAACACGTAATTTCTTGTACCTGTAATCTAATAAGGTAAAGGACAAGTAAATTAAATCATTAAGTTTGGAACCGGGATTTGACCTAAATACTACAATTCTCCTGGGCATTTTAATTTCTGGCTTCCTAAAAATGGGCCTTTTAAAATTGGATAATACTCAAATCAGATTATGGATGTAAATTAAAGTGCATTTAATCAACAGTACACAATTCAATTGTCCTCCAGTTCTCTTTAGCATTCAATCAGCTGACATTTGCAAATTTTCAAACAGTTTAATAAAGAGAAACACATAAACTTTGCTATAGGGAATACACTGAATTTGAAATTAAGATTTAACGTATTCCAATTTCAAACTATTAAAGATTTTAGAAAGTATGAGCAAAGAAATGCCCACATTTACAATGGATTTGGAAATATAAAATTGTTTTATTACTGTCAATGCACAATATCAGTTTTACAAACAATTAGTATTTCAATTATGTTTTATACAGGGAGAACATTAAAAAAATAACATTTTAATTTGATGATCTTGGAAAATGCTCAAATATAAGTTACTTGAAACAATAATGCACTCTTTCCAAGTAGTATGGAAAGTAATATGAAAGATATTAAAGTAATATCTTTAATTAAGATGTTTACTAAGTGCTTATTTTATACAACATGTGGAAGAATACAAAATTTTAAAAGGATACAGACACCTAGAATTTACATATCTGGTAGAGGAGAAAATTTAAAAAAAATTATATAAAATATTACCTTTATATCACCTTATGTTTTACTTTAATACAAATAATATAAAATATAACTTTTTCTTTGTTTTTTATTTTTGTAAACCAATGCAATTGGATCAGTTGGACTAGCGTCTTCTTGAGAAAACAAGACAGGTAATGAAAAAACTCTATTTTTGTTTCATTTATTTTTTAGTTGAATCAACATAGCTGATTGTTCGCTTTGAGTTCTGTACACAAAATAACAGTGATGAAAACTTAGAGTAAAAAATTAAAGCACCAAAAGAGTCAGCACATGCTTGCTACACACACACACACACACACACACACACACAACTTGTTCTTTTTATGGATCATGTTAAAAGAACCAAGATAATAAAGCCATGTTGTGCATATATTTCATATTTGTCCTGCCATATACAAATATCAAGTAAATACTTGCCAAATGAATGAGCAAACAGTTGTCCTCAATGAATTTATTCAACATATTAAAGTCTTTAAGGTTGCAAAGAAGAGACAGACTCATAGAGCATTCAAAATTGAAATTTATTGAAAAAGAAAATGGGAATTTAGGAATAGAAAATTTCATCTCTTAACTATATGGTCACTCTGGGTCCTAGGGTTTCTCACCCTGGATATAGCAGAGCTTCCATGGAGTACTAGAGCATTATTTCAGTACCTTGTAAGCTATGTCCTGATTTACTTAACTGAAGATTTTTCTTTATTTCTTTAATACTTATCATGGAAAATTTTAATACACAAAACTAGTTCAGTGGCCCCATATCTCCATCACACAGCTGCAACAGTCATCATTTCATTGCCACTCTTCTTTAATTTCTGTTACCTCTACTGACCCTTACCTCACTGGATTATTTTGAAACAAATCCCAGACATCATGTCATTTCATCTATACATATTTATAGATGTGTCACATTTTTAAGTTGACAGGTTGGTTGTGATATTTTGAAAGTGCCACATTAAATCAATATATTGCCTATTTCTTTCTATTGGGTTGTCTTTTATAATGGAATTACAGGAATACATTATATACTGTATGTATGAGTCCTTTGCTTTTATGTGTTTGTGTCTATATTTAAACAATATATTCTCCCACTCCATAATATGTCTTTTGAGTTACTTTATGGTGTATTTGGAGAAATAGAATTTCTCATTTTTATTGCAGGCTGTCTTATCAATTTTTTAACATCTTTATTGGAGTATAATTGCTTTACAATCTTGTGTTAGTTTCTGCTGTATAACAAAGTGAATCAGCTGTACGTATACATATATCCCCAAATACCCTTGCTCTTGAGTCTCCCTCCCACCCTCCCTATCCCACCCCTCTAGGTGGTCACAAAGGACAGAGTTGATCTCCCTGTGCTATGCAGCTGCTTCCCACTAGCTATCTATTTTTACATTTGGTAGTGTTTATATGTCCAAGCCACTCTCTCACTTCGTCCCAGCTTACCCTTCCCCCTCCCCGTGTCCTCAAGTCCATTCTCTACATCTGCATCTTTATTCCTGTCCTGCCCCTAGGATCTTGAGTACTTTTTTTTTTTTTTTTAGATTCCATATATTTGTGTTAGCATACGGTATTTGTTTTTCTCTTTCTGATTTACTTCACTCTGTATGACAGACTCAAGGTCCATCCACCTCACTACAAATAAATCAATTTCATTTCTTTTTATGGCGAGGAATATTCCATTGTATATATGTGCCACATCTTCTTTATCCATTCATCTGTTGATGGACACTTAGGTTGCTTCCATGTCCTGGCTATTGTAAATAGAGCTGCAATGAACATTGTGGTACATGACTCTTTTTGAATTATGCTTTTCTCAGGGCATATGCCCAGTAGAGGGATTGCTGGGTCATATGGTAGTTCTATTTGTAGTTTTTTAAGGAACCTCCATACTGTTCTCCATAGTGGCTGTATCAATTTACATTCCCACCAACAGTGCAAGAGGGTTCCCTTTTCTCCGTACCCTCTCCAGCATTTATTGTTTGTAGATTTCTTGATTATGGCCATTCTGACTGGTGTTGAGGTGATACCACATTGTAGTTTTGATTTGCATTTCTCTAATGATTAGTGATATTGGACATCCTTTCATGTGTTTATTGGCAATCTGTATATCTTCTTTGGAGAAATGTCTATTTAAGTCTTCTGCCCATTTTTGGATTGGGTTGTTTGTTTTATTGATATTGAGCTGCATGAGCTGCTTGTAAATTTTGGAGATTAATCCTTTGTCAGTTGCTTCATTTGCAAATATTTTCTCCCATTCTGAGGGTAGTCTTTTCATCTTGTTTATGTTTTCCTTTGCTGTGCAAAACTTTTAATTATCATTAAGTCCCATTTATTTATTTTTGTTTTTATTTCCATTTCTCTGGCAGGTGGGTCAAAAAGGATCTCGCTGTGATGTATGTCATGGTGGGTTCTGCCTATGTTTTTCCTCTAAGAGTTTGATAGTGTCTGGCCTTACATTTAGGTCTTTAATCCATTTTGAGTTTATTTTTGTGTATGGTGCTAGGGAGTGTTCTAATTTCATTCTTTTACATGTAGCTGTCCAGTTTTCACAGCACCACGTATTAAAGAGGCTGTCTTTTCTCCATTGTATATTCATGCCTCCTTTATCAAAAATAAGGTGACCATATGTGCGTGGGTTTATATCTGGGCTTTCTATCCTGTTCCATTTATCTATATGTCTGTTTTTGTGCCAGTATCATACTGTCTTGATTACTGTAGCTTTGCAGTTTTGTCTGAAGTCTGGAATCCTGATTCCTCCAGCTCCATTTTTCTTTCTCAAGATTGCTTTGGCCACTCGGGGTCTTTGTATCTCCATACAGATTTTGAAATTTTTTGTTCTACTTCTGTGAAAAATGCCACTGGTATTTTGATAGGGATTGCATTGAATCGGTAGATTGCTTTGGGTAGTACAGTCTTTTTCACAATGTTGATTCTTCCAATCCAAAAACATGGTATATCTCTCCATCTGTTTGTATCATCTTTAATTTCTTTCATCAGTGTCTAATAGTTTTCTGCATACAGGTCTTTTGTCTCCCTAGGTAGGTTTATTCCTAGGTATTTAATTCTGTTTGTTGCAATGGTTAAGTGGGAGTGTTTCCCTAATTTCTTTTTCAGATATTTAATCATTAGTGCACAGGAATGCAAGAGATTTCTGTGCATTAATTTTGTTTCCTTCTGCTTTACCAAATTCATTGATTAGATCTGTAGTTTTCTGGTAACATCTTTAGGATTTTCTATGAATACTATCATGTCATCGGCAAATAGTGACAGCTTTACTTCTTTTCCGATTTGGATTCCTTTTAATTCTTTTTCTTCTCTGATGCTGTGGCTAAAACTTCCAAAACTATGTTGAATAATAGTGGTGAGAGTGGACAACCGTGTCTTGTTCCTGATCTTAGAGGAAGTGGTTTCAGTTTTTCCCTATTGAGAATGCTGTTGGCTGTGGGTTTGTCATATATGGCCTTTAATATGTTGAAGTAAGTTCCCTCTATGCCTACTTTCTGGAGAATTTTTATCATAAATGAATGTTGAATTTCGTTGAAAGCTTTTCCTGCATCTATTGAGATGATCCTACGGTTTTTCTCCTTCAGTTTGTTAATATGGTTTATCACATTGATTGATTTGTATATATTGAAGAATCCTTGCATTCCTGGAATAAACCCCACTTGATCATGGTGTATGATCCTTTTAATGTGCTGTTGGATTCTGTTTGCTAGTATTTTGTTGAGGATTTTTGCATCTATGTTCATCAGTGATATTGGCCTGTAGTTTTCTTTCTTTGTGACGCCTTTGTCTCGTTTTGGTATCAGGGTGATGGTGGCCTCATAGAATGAGTTTCAGGGTGATGGTGGCCTCGTAGAATGAGTTGGGGAGTGTTCCCCCCTCTGCTATAGTTTGGAAGAGTTTGAGAAGGATAGGTGTTAGCTCTTCTCTAAATGTTTGATAGAATTCACCTGTGAAACCATCTGGTCCTGGGCTTTTGTTTGTTGGAAGATTTTTAATCACAGTCTCAATTTCAGTGCTTGTGATTGGTCTGTTTATATTTTCTAATTCTTCTTGGTTCAGTCTCAGAAGGTTGTGCTTTTCTAAGAATTGGTCCATTTCTTTCAGGTTTCCATTTTATTGGCATAAAGTTGCTTGTAATAATCTCTCATGATCCTTTGTATTTCTGCAGCATCAGTTGTTACTTCTCTTTTTTCATTTCTAATTCTGTTGATTTGAGTCTTCTCCCCTTTTTTCTTGATGAGCTTGGCTAATGGTTTATCAATTTTGTTTATCTTCTCAAAGAACCAGCTTTTAGTTTTATTGATCTTTGCTATTGTTTCCTTCATTTCTTTTTCATTTATTTCTCATCTGATCTTTATGATTTCTTTCCTTCTGGTATTTTGGGGTTTTCATGTTCTTCTTTATCTAATTGCTTTAGGTGTAAGGTTAGGTGGTTTATTTGAGATGTTTCTTGTTTCTTGAGTTAGGGTTGTATTGCTATAAACTTCCCTCTTAGAACTGCTTTTGCTGCATCCTATAAGATTTGGGTCATCATGTTTTCATTGTCATTTATTTCTAGGCATTTTTTGATTTCCTCTTTGATTTCTTCAGTGATCTCTTGGTTATTTAGTAGTGTATTGTTTAGCCTCCATATGTTTGTATTTTTTACAGTTTTTTTCCTGTAATTGATATCTAGTCTCATAGCATTGTGGTAGGAAAAGATACTTGATACGATTTCAATTTTCTTAAATTTACCAAGGCTTGATTTGTGACCCAAGATATGATCTATCCTCGAGAATGTTCCATGAGTACTTGAGAAGAAAGTGTATTCTGTTGTTTTTTGTCTTATCAATTTTTGACCTTTATTTATTTAGTAATTTTTATGTCCAGTGGAAGAAAGTTTCACCTACACCAAGGTGATAGATATGTTACTGTATGTTGCTATGGTCTGAATGCTTGTGTCCCTCCAGAATTCATACGTTAAAATCCTGATGCTCCATGTGATGGTATTAAAAGGTGGTGTCTCTGGGAGGTGCTTTGGTCATGAGTATTGAGCTCTCATGAATGGGATTAGTGCTCATGTAAAAGAGACACCACAGAGCTCCCTATCCCCTTGCACCACGTGAGGACACAGCAAGAAGTCAGCAGTCTGCAACCTTGGAAGAGGGCCACTGCCATAACCTGAACATGCTGACACCCTGATGTAGCTCTTCCAGCCTTCAGACCTGTGAGAAATAAATTTCTCTTCCTTATAACCTACCCAGTCTGTGACATTATGTTATAGCAGTGCAAGCAGACTAAAACATATGTTGTTTTCTTTTTAAAAAATTTTTATTTACTTTATTTATTTATTATTTTTGGCTGTGTTGGGTCTTCATTGCTGCACGCAGGCTTTCTCTAGTTGTGGCGAGCGGGGCTACTCTTTGTTGTGGTGCGTCGGCTTCTCTTATTATGGAGCACGAGTTCTAGGTCCATGGGCTTCAGTAGTTGTGGCACGTGGGCTTCAGTAGTTGTGGCTTACGGGCTCTAGAGCGCAGGCTCAGTAGTTGTGGCGCATGGGCTTAGGTGCTCCGCGGCATGTGGGATCTTCCCGGATCAGGGCTCAAATGTGTCCCCTGCTTTGACAGGCAGATTCTTAACCACTGTGCCACCAGTGAAGCCTGACATATGTTTTTTTATAAAAACTTTAGTTTTTAACTTTCACATTTATCTTCAATCTAACTGAAATTTAAATTCGTGTACTATAAAAGGCAGGGGCCAAGTTTCACTTTTTTTATGTGGGCATTTAATTGTTCCAGCACCATCTATTAACTACAGCATCCTCCTTCACAATGCAATGGTACCGTTGTCTTTTATTAAGTGGACTGTGTGTGTACGCGTCTCCATCAGCACTACGGTACTGTAAAATTGTAAGTTCTCTGGAAATTTTCTTCCAGTTTGTTTTGGCTTGGTCCTTTGCCTTTTCATATACATTTTAGAATATATTTGTCAAATTCCACTAGAAATTAAAAAGCAAAAGGCTGCTGGGACTTCCCTGGTAGTCCAGTGGTTGGGACCTGCCTTCCAATGCAGGTGGTGGGGGTTCAATCCCTGGTCAGGGAGGTAGGATCCCACATGCCTCGTGGCCAAAAAAACCAAGGCATAAAGCAGGAGCAACATTGTGACAAATTCATTGAAGACTTTAAAAATGTTTCACATCAAAAAATCTTAAAAAAAAAGATATCTTTACTATAGTGAATCTTCTAATCCAAGAATATAGTATATCTCTCCATTTATTTAATTACTCTCAATAATGTTTTGTACTATTTTTGTAGAGATTTCCTCTGAAGAAATTTAACATCATTCATTAGTTTACCCCCTCCTATTTTTTTATTATTTTATTTCTTTGTAAATGGTATGGGTTTTAAATTTAATTTCTTATTTGCTGTTGGTAGATAGAAGTGCAATTGATATTTGGTATTAAATTTGTACCTTGTGACCTTGCTAAATTTATTTATTAATTCTAATATATATCTGTGGACTCTTTTGAATTTTATATTTTACAAATGATAGTTCTATTTTTTTCTCCAAAGCCATGTATTTTAAATTTATTTTCCTTGCTTTACTGCATTGGTTAGAATGTCTAGTGTGGGGTTGAATAAAAGTAATACTAGCATCTTAATCTTGTTCTCAATCTCAGTAAGAAAGCTCTCCATATCCACTTCTAAGTTTGGTGGTGTTTTGGGGCTTTTGTAGATGCTTTTTATCATAATAAAAAATTATTCTACCCCTAGTTTTATTATGAACGGATTATTGACATGATCAATGATGACTGTCCTTCTTTCTGTTAATGTGGTGAGTTGTACTGATTTTCTAATGTTGAACCAACAGCATTCCTGAAATAAGCCCAATTTGGTCAAGGTAGGACTATTTTTTATAGTAAAGGATGTGGTTTCCTAGTTGTTTATTTAGAATCTTTGCATCTATGTTTATAATGCAGATTGTCCAGTAATGATTTTTTCCTTACATTTTAGTGACTTTTTCAACTTTTGATATCAAGTTTATTCTGGCCTCATAAAATGAATTAGAAAGTATGCCTTTTTTCTTAATTTCTTGGGTCACTTTGTATACTGTTGGTATTTTTTTTCAGTAAAGTTTTTGGAAGAACATTAGGAAAATTTTCTGAGCCTAAAGTTTTCTTTGTGGAAAGATCTATAAATTAAGGATCAAATTACTTTAATAGATATAAGACTATTTAGATTTTCTATTTCTATTGGATTCAGTTTTGCTAAGTTGTATTTTCCCAGTTCATCTCCATTTTCAAATTTACTTGCACACATCTTGTTTATAATATCTATTTATTAATATTTTATTAAGTTTAGGATCTCTTGCTGTTGCCTTTTTCATTGCTGATACTAGAAATGTATTTCTACTTTTTTATTTATTATTGATCAATCTTAATAGAAATGTTTAATTTTTATTAGTTTTGTCAAAAGACCCAAATTTGTTATTTTCTTTTTATATAAATAATTTTTCTATTTAATATGTACCTGTTTTTGTATTTTTGTTATACAAAAACTTTTTATTTTGTATTTTTATTATCTGTATTTTACTCTCTTTGGGTTTAGTTTGATGTTCCTTTGTTAATTCCTTGAGATGGAATTTTAAGTCATTAAATAACAGATTTTTTAGTTTTCTAATCTATGCATTTTGTATTATAGATTTCTCTTTAAGCATATCTTTCACTGTATCCCATGTTTTTTTCATTATTATATTTATTTCAAATTAAATTCTAATTTCCTTTGTGATATCTACTCTTATTCATGTTTCATTTTAGAATAATATTGTTTAGCTTCCAACATTTGGGTGTTGTTTAGACTTTTCTTTATTTAAATTAATTTCTAGCATAATTCCTTTCTGGTCAAAAAAATGCTTTGAAATAATTTAAAACTTTGAGAATTTGGGGGCCTTACTTTAGGGTTCAACATATCATCATTTTGATAAATATTGCATATGCACTTGAAGAAAATGTCTTTTTAGGTCATTAGTGGGTTTAGTGTTCTTTATATAACTAAATTTTTTAAATTTAGTTTAGATGTTCTATATCTTTCTGATGTTTTTGTTTGTATACACCATCAGCTATGAAGAAAGGTTTGTTTTAAAGTTTCGTATGCAACATGGATTTTCTGTTCCTTCTTTTAGTTCTGTCAATTTTTGCTTCATGTACTTTGAAGCTCTGATATGGGAACATGGATTGTACATTGTGATATCTTTCTTTTGGATTGACCCTTTTATTATCATAAAATATATCTCTCTATTTCTTATAAGTCTTTTGAATTTAAAGTCAACTTTGTCTGTTTTTGGTATAGTTTCACCAATTTTATTTTGTTTACTGTGTATATGATATATCTTTCTGTACTTCTAATTCCAACCTTTCTTATATTTTTATTTCAGATTTTTTCTTATATTTAAGCTGTATCTCTGGTAAGCAGAATATACTTGAATTATTTTATGAAATTATCGATACATTTAGGTTTATATTTACAGTCTCATGATTTGTTTTCTGTTTACCTCATCTTTTTCATAGTCCCTTTTCCTCTTCATTTTGCCTGCTTCTGAATTAAACTACTTTTATTACGTGGCTTTTTCCTTTAAAGGGAAAAGTTAAAGGGAAAGTTAAGTGACACTCCTTTACTCTTCTCATTAGTGTGTATTCTAAAGAATATAAAATGCATTTTTGAGTCAGAATAATAAAATCTAAGATAAATTATATATTTTTAAATGAATATAAAATATGAAGTCTAATATAAAATATTACTTTTCCACTTTCATTGAAATGTTCAACTGCTAAGTTTCTATAGGTTGCTTCACGCTTTTGTTGAAGCAAAACTCTTTGTTCACTTCACTATAGAGTTTCTTTCAGTTAAGCATTTTGCAGATTGCACTCTGTGTTGTCATTTAATATGTTCTGCTATCCCCTGTGTTACTTTTCAATTAGTAATTGAATCTAGAGGCTTGATCTACTCCAGTCTTGATATTTCTTTATCAGGTACACTTCATAAATGGTGTTGTGTACTTCCATTAGATGGTATGTAATGTATAATTATCTCTTATTTAATGATATAAGTGGCCATTGGAGTAATTTCAGACATGATAATATGTAGAAAACCTAAAAAAAAATTAATGGGAAACTTACCTCAAATAATATGAGAATAAAAATATGATGTTATAAAAATCCCATATATATATATATATCCCTTCACATATACATACAAATATGAATTCAGTGATAAAATGGAAGAAAAGATTCCATTGCTATAGCAATAAATAAATGGATAGAAAAATATAAGTAAATATAAAATACCTAGATGAAATTTAACAAAACATAAAATTGACTTGAATAAATGGAATGGCATATTGCTTCTTGAGTAAGGAATCTCAATATTATAAAGAAGTCAATATCCCTATGATAAAATATAAAATTAAAGCAATTGCAGTGTAAACCCCATCAGTTTCCCCCTTCCCCTTTGTCTCCCTAAACTTAATAAATTATAGTCAGTCAAGTACAGTGTAATGAAATTATATGATTATTAATGTATATTATACATAATGCACATATTCAAAAGCAGTAGTGTGACTGATTATTCAAAAAACTATCAAAAAACTAAGTGTTCATTGTTTCAGACTTTCTATTTCTCAACTAAACGATTTCCTCTGAAGTCTTTTGCAACTGACTTTCCTTTGCATAGTTCATTTGGCTTGGAATCTGATGAAAGTATTCTGACTTCTTGGTAAGCTCTTGGAACAAACCTCTATTGCTATGGGAAGGTATCCAAAATTTATGGATCAGTAATCTAATCCAGACTGGCAACTCCTATGGAATGAACTGAATTTCCCTTTTACTGTGTTCACCCTCTCACGTGGAGCACCTGGTCACAAGCCCTATTCATCACCTCAGCCCAGTTCTCAAAATCACCTTCACAAGCCATGTTTTTGCCTTTTATGTAGCATACAAGTTTCCATGCCTGTGCTAATAAATTGGATGACGTGAATGATTGTGTAAATGCCATGTCTGACAGTTTTTGTAGTTCAATGTATTCCTTCTGTACCATAGATTTTAGGCTTTCTGAGTAGATAAGACTCAATATAGAATGTCATTTTATGCCACAGGAACTGGTAAGTCCCGTCCCTAATATGATCATGTATATGTAGAGGAGTCTTGGTTGGGAACAAACAGTGTAATAAATTCCAAAAGAGGCATAACATTGGGAAGAATAGCATAAATGTTCTTTCAGTCATTCAAGAAAATATATTGAGGAAAAGATAGAGGGTGTGATAGTACCAGGTAAAAACTGAACTTTTGAGATCATAGGAAGATTTTCAGGGTAATGGAAAGAGTCACAATGGTACTTAGATTCTAGTCTCAGCTTTTTCAGTTTTGTGACTTTGAACAATACTTCAGTTTAAGATCCCTGTCTATATCATTGAAGAATTGGTGCAAGTAACCATTAACAGCCTTTCAAAGTTTGACTTGGTGAATCTGAACCTTGATACCTTGATATCTATACTTTGAGACATAGATAGGACTGGATTTTCAAGTGACTAAACCTAACTACTTTGACTTGAGGTACATGGAGACTCCCTTTGAAGAAAACATCTACCTACTCTATGCTCTGGATCTGAAAATAAATGTATGGCACAAGCTTTCATGATCTTTTTGATCATGAAAGCCTTTTAGTTATCAGGAGAAATGATTTCTTAGGGCTTACCAACCTATGAATCTTGACTTCTTAGAATAAATGTTATTCTCTATGAATAGAGTACAAGAAAGGGACACAGATGGAGGAGGAAAGTACTTTAAAAAGAGGAAAAAGAAACCTTACTTTGAAACCGACCTTCAGTCAACTTTTTTGATAAATAGTTAACCTCCAGTGAATTTTGAATAGGTTTTGCCCTTTGCTTCCCACAGGTATGCTAAACAGAAGCCCAGAAAGGAAAAAATCCACTTGATTAAAAATTGTCTATGAGAGGAGATATGGCAGAAACATCATCCTTTTTAGATTTCTGATCTTCAGAGATAATTGTATTATATAAAGCTCATAAGATGTTCAGATCAATACCAGACATTGATAGAAGATATATATGCTGGTGAAGGAATATATGTGTTAATATATACAAATATATTTTACAGAGGTATAAAACAAATGGATCAATGAACAGCCCATTGTGATGTAATTTTTGTGTATCCATCTATCCTGAATTCCTACATAAGTATCAACAAAGTTATGCAAAAAAAAGCTGTAAAATACTGAACACATACCCATTTATTGCATGTAATGTAATAAATTCCAAAGGAGGCATAACTTTAAGAAGATAGTATACATGATCCTCCAATAACTCTAGAACATTTACTTATGAAGAGGCAGAGGTTGGGATTATATAACATAAAAGCTTCAAAGTTCTGGGGTCCAAGGAAAATTCTCAGCATAGTAGAGAATGTTCTTAAAAACTCATCCCACAAGGAGCACATAGCATTTGACCTCTTGAAATTAGCACCAGTCTCACGACAGATGTGAGCTGAAAGTGGGGACAATAAATAAGTAAATAAAGGCCCTAGCCAACTCCAACTGCAGGGGGATCATTTTTACAGGCAGAAAGTAATTATCCTGCTGGAAGTTAGCCAGAACACCAGAGAGAGTGAACATCCTTATCCCATCTCAAAATTCTGTGGGATTTTTAATGAACACAAATGGTCATGACCTTGAGTTTTATGCTCCATCCACAAAAAGAACTTCTTAACAGCAATGCCTGTGTGTTTCCTCCGTCGACTCAAGCTGCAGGGCACTGATTCAGAAACAAAGATTAAGTCTGTGAACGCCGGGAAGATAATGAGGACCCCCACAAAAATTTCTCAGTTCAATTAAATGACTAATTTTACAAAATAGTAACAGTAGTGTTTGGCTGCCAGTAGCAAACTGCAAAACTGCTTAACAAATTTCTATAGAGGAATTTAGTATTTTAATGACAAAGTGGAAATAATCTATAAGGGCTTAATGCTACTTCTACTGCCACGTAGAACAGCTCTCTTATCCTCCCCAACACCAGTTTTACTTTTGTTCATTAGTCATGGTTTCCCTGTCTTGGACTAATTTTGCACACATGTATTTGATTTGCAGTGAATGGATGACAGATTAGCCAGATTGCAAATCATAATTGAGCAGAGATCCATGTAATGTAAATCACATAGCCCAGCATCCACTTCTGTTTGCCAAGACAGCATTCTTGGAAGTTGCCAGATAAAATGACAGCCCTCAGGTTGAATACCAAGCATCGTTATGAGATGGTAGAATTTCTGAGAGCTTCTTAACATGAACCAAGCTCTGACTTTGTGTCTACAGCCCATGAATAACCACAAAGAGAAAGCCTCTAGGAGGATATTGGTATAATGGAATCACAAGGTAAAAATGGGAAAGTATCACTTTTGATCACTTACTATGTGCCAGACCTTGTACTAGGAATTTTACACATAGTACTTCATTAAATTTTCTCAATAATGGAATGGGTACTATTAATGGCATTTAACACATAAGGCGGCGAGATATTATTTCTGTAGAGGAATGTAAGCAACTAACACCTCTGTCTTCACCTCCCTGAGCTTCTTTGCAAATAAAAATAATTTAGTCCTTTAAAAATGCAAAACACACACACACACACACACACACACACACACACACACACACACACACCCAGGCTAGAAGTTCATGTTATTTACATAGATCTGGGAAGAGAAACATTATGGCATGAATAGTCCGTATAATCAAATTGTGTCTATTGTAAAACCATGACAATTAAATTGTAGTTTATATGCCTAATACTAGAAGATGATGTTGTATTGTGCCAGGCATTTATTTTCCCATTTCCTCTTAAATGCATCCCCTCACATTTCATGTGTTGCAATCTATTGGAGGGAACCAGTCTTTCAAACTATTTCCCAGGTTCACTTGCTTCTATGGGAGTACAGTTAATGGGAGGGAACTGGTATGACACTGCAGGACAGGATAAATAAAAAGCCAGGGTACGTGTCCTCTTCTCTCTGCCTCAAGCACTGAGCAGTGGCTTTATTCTTCCCTGGCTTCAGCTCCTACCAAACTTGTCCTTCCCCCCTGGTCCCAGATGCTGTTATCAGTTACATTATTTTCTTAATTTCGTTTTCAAGTTGTTTACTGTTGCTTTACAGAAATAAAATGGATTTTTCTATTGATCTGGTATCCTGCAACACTGATGAACTCTTTTACTACTTATAATAATTGTTATTTGTGACTCCCTTAAGATTTCTGTGTACAAGATCATATCTTCTGCAAACAGAAGTGGTTTATTCCTTCCTTTCCAATCTGGTTGCCTTTTATTTCTTTTCCTTGCCTAATTACCCCAGCTAGAACTACAGTACAATGTTGAATAGATGTGGTGAGAGCAAAGATCATTGTTCTGTCACTGATTTTAAGGTGCAAACATTGTCTTTTGTCATTACATATGAGGTTAGCTGTGTGTTTTTTGTAGGTGCACTTTATCAGGTTAAGTAATTCTTTTCTATTTCTAATCTGTTTGTTTTTATGTAAAAGGGTGTTGGATATGTTCAATTGCTTTTTCTGTGCCTTTTGAGATAATCATGTGTTTTTAGTCCTTTAATCTATTAATATGATGTATTACATTAAATGAATTTTGGATGTTAAACAAATGTTGTGTTCCTGCCTAAATTCCACTTGGCCAGGGGGTATAATCCTTTCCATATTTTGTGGATTCAGTTTGCTAGTATTTCGTTAAGAATTTTTGCATCTATTGGGTGGGCCAAAATGTTAGTTTGTTTGTTTCTGTAAGATGGCTCTAGTAGCACTTATTTGCCTTTGACTTCATTCGAAACAATTTTGTTAGATTGTATGTGACATCTGTCATATCAGCGTGCATTTAAAAAGACTTATCAATTCTTTGTCATTTATTTCTGATCTGATCTTTATTATTTCTTTCCTTCTGCTAACTTTGGGGTTTTTGGTTCTTCTTTCTCTAATTGCATTAGGTATAAAGTTAGGTTGTTTATTTGAGATGTTTCTTGTTTCTTGAGGTAGGATTCTATTGCTATAAAATGAAGGAAACAATATAAAAAATCAATAAAACTAAAATCTGGTTCTTTGAGAAGATAAACAAATTGATAAACCATTAGTCAGACTCATCAAGAAAAAAACATAGAAGGCTCAAATCAATAGAATTAGAAATGAAAAAGGAGAAGTAACAATTAGCACTGCAGAAATACAAAGGATCATGAGAGATTACTACAAGCAACTCTATGCCAATAAAATGGACAACTGGGAAGAAATGGACAGATTCTTAGAAAAGCACAGCCTGGACAACCTGGAAGAAATGGACAAATTTTTAGAAATGCACAAGTTGCCGAGACTGAACCAGGAAGAAATAGAAAATATGAACAGGCCAATCACAAGCACTGAAATTGAAACTGTGATTAAAAATCTTCCAACAAACAAAAGCCCAGGACCAGATGGCTTCACAGGTGAATTCTATCAAACATTTAGAGAAGAGCTAACACCTATCCTTCTCAAACTCTTCCAAAATATAGCAGAGGGAGGAACACTCCCAAACTCATTCTAGGAGGCCACCATCACCCTCATACCAAAACCAGACAAAGATGTCACAAAGAAAGAAAACAACAGGCCAAAATCACTGATGAACATAGATGCAAAAATCTTCAACAAAATACTAGCAAACAGAATCCAACAGCACATTAAAATGATCATACACCATGATCAAGTGGGGTTTACCCGAAGAATGCAAGGGTTCTTCAATATATACAAATCAATCAATGTGATAAACCATATTAACAAAGTGAAGGAGAAAAACCATATGATCATCTCAATAGATGCAGAAAAAGTTTTCAACAAAATTCAGCACCCATTTATGATAAAAATTCTCCAGAAAGTAGGCATAGAGCGAACTTACTTCAACAAAATAAAGGCCATATATGACAAATCCACAGCCAACATCGTTCTCAATGGTGAAAAACTGAAACCATTTCCACTAAGATCAGGAACAAGACAAGGTGCCCACTCTCACCACTATTATTCAACATAGTTTTGGAAGTGTTAGCCACAGCAATCAGAAAAGAAAAAGAAATAAAAGGAATCCAAATCGGAAAAGAAGTAAAGCTGTCACTGTTTGCCAATGACATGATATTATACATAGAGAATCCTAAAGATGCTACCAGAAAACTACTAGAGCTAATCAATGAATTTGGTAAAGTAGCAGGATACAAAATTAATGCACAGAAGTCTCTTACATTCCTATACACTAATGATTAAATATCTGAAAGAGAAATTAAGGAAACACTCCCACTTACCATTGCAACAAACAGAATAAAATACCTAGGAATAAACCTACCTAAGGAGACAAAAGACCTGTATGCAGAAAACTATAAGACACTGATGAAAGAAATTAAAGATGATACAAACAGATGGAGACATATACCATGTTCTTGGATTGGAAGAATCAACCTTGAGAAAATGACAATACTACCCAAAGCAATCTACAGATTCAATGCAATCCGTATCAAAGTACCAATGGCATTTTTCACAGAAGTAGAACAAAAAATTTCACAATTTTTATGGAAACACAAAAGACCCGGAATAGCCAAGCAATCTTGAGAAAGAAAAACAGAGCTGGAGGAATTAGGCTGCTGGACTTCAGACTATACTACAGTATAGTCTGTAAAGCTACAGTAATCAAGACAGTATGTTACTGGCACAAAAAGAGAAATATAGATCTATGGAACAGGATAGAAAGCTCAGAGATAAACCCACGCACATATGGTCACCTTATTTTTGATAAAGGAGGCAAGAATATACAATAGAGAAAAGACAGCCTCTTCAATAAGTGGTGCTGGGTAACTGGACAGCTACATGTAAAAGAATGAAATTAGAACACTCCCTAACACCATACACAAAAATAAACTCAAAATGGGTAAAAGACCTAAAAATAAGGCCAGACACTATCAAACTCATAGAGGAAAACATAGGCAGAACACTCCATGACATACATCACAGCAAGATCCTTTTTGACCCACCTTCTAGAGAAATGGAAATAAAAACAAAATAAACAAATGGGACCCATTGAAACTTAAAAGCTTTTGCACAGCAAAGGAAAACATGAACAAGACGAAAAGACAACCCTCAGATTGGGAGAAAATATTTGTAAATGGAACAACTGACAAAGGATTAATCTCCAAAGTTTGCAAGCAGCTCATGCAGTTCAATATCAAAAAAAGAAACAACCCAATCCAAAGATGGGCAGAAGACCTAAATAGACATTTCTCCAAAGAAGATATACAGATTGCCAACAAACACATGAAAGAATGTGCAACATCACTAATCATTAGAGAAATGCAAATCAAAACTACAATGAGGTATCACCTCACACCAGTCAGAATGGCCATCATCAAAATCTACACACAATAAATGTTGGAGAGGGTGTGAAGAAAAGTGAACCCTCTTGCACTGTTGGTGGGAATGTAAACTGATACAGCCACTATGGAGAACAGTATGGAGGTTCCTTAAAAAACTAAAAATAGAACTACCATATGACCCAGCAATCCCACTACTGGGCATATACCCTGAGAAAACCATAATTCAAAAAGAGTCATGTACCA
>NC_041214.2:103272868-103324718 GCF_002837175.3 Physeter macrocephalus | reverse complement strand
AAAAAAAAAAAAAAAGGTTATGAAGAACATAGGGGCAGGACAGGAATAAAAACACAGATGTAGAGAATAAACTTGAGTACCTAGGAGGGGGAAGGGTAAGCTTGGACAAAGTGAGAGAGTGGCATGGACTAATATATACTACCAAATGTAAAATAGATAGCTAGTGGGAAGCAGCTGCATAGCACAGGGAGATCAGCTCAGTGCTTTGTGACCACCTAGAGAGGTGGCACAGGGAGGGTGGGAGGGGAGATGCAAGAGGGAGGAGATATAGGGATATAGGTATATGTATAGCTGATTCACTTTCTACAATGAGGTATCACCTCACACCAGTCAGAATGGCCATCATCAAAATCTACACACAATAAATGTTGGAGAGGGTGTGAAGAACCATTGTAAAGCAATTATACTCCAATAAAGATGTTTAAAAAAAAAAGACATCAAAATTGGTGAATTTTTAATGTAGCCATTTTAATATTGAAGATGGAAAAAAAAGCAACATTTTTGTTATATTATATTTGTTTGTTTGTTTTTCCATAAGATGGATCTAGTAGCACTTAGTTGTCTTTAACTTCATTTGAAACAATTTTGTTAGATTGTGTGTGACAGCTGTCATATCAGTGTGCATTTAAAAAAGACTTATCCAAATTGGTGAATTTTTGTGTAGCCATTTTAATATTGAAGATGGAAAAAAAAGCAACATTTTTGTTATATTATGTTTTATTATTTCAAGAAAGGTAAAAACGCAACTGAAACACAAAAAAAAGATTTGTGCAGTGTATGGAGAGGTGCTGTGACTGATCAACCGTTTCAAAAGTGGTTTGCGAAGTTTTGTGCTGGAGATTTCTCACTGGATGATGCTCCACAGTTGGGTAGACCAGTTGAAGTTGATAGCGATCAAATCAAGACATTCATTGGGAACAATCAACGTTATACCACGCGGGAGAGAGCCGACATATTCAAAATAACCAAATCAAGCGTTAAAAATCATTTGCACTAGCTTGGTTATGTTAATCGCTTTGATGTTTGGGTTACACACAAGTTAAGTGAAAAAAACCTTCTTGACCATATTTCCACATGCTATTCTCTACTGAAATGTAATGAAAATGCTCCGTTTTCAAAACAAATTGTGACGGGCAATGAAAAGTGGGTACCGTACAATATTGTGGAATGGAAGAGATCGTGGGGCAAGTGAAATGAACCGCCACTAACCACACCAAAGGCCGGTCTTCATCCAAGGAAGGTGATGTTGTGTATATGGTAGGATTGGAAGGGAGTTCTCTATCATAAGCTCTTTCCGGAAAACCAAACGATTAATTCCAACAAGTACTGCTCCCAATTAGACCAAATGAAAGCGGCATTAGACCAAAAGCATCTGGAATTAGTCAACAGAAAACGCACAATCTTCAATCAGGATAACGCAAGACCGCATGTTTCTTCGATGACCAGGCAAAAACTGTTACAGCTTGTCTGGGAAGTTCTGATTCATCCACCGTAATTCACTAGACATTTTACTTTCATATTTCCATTTATTTCGGTCTTTACAAAGTCCTCTTAATGGAAATAATTTCAATTCCCTGGAAGACTGTAAAAGGCACCTGGGACAGTTCTTTCCTCTAAAAGATAAAAAGTTTGGGGAAGATGGAATTATGAAGTTGCCTGATAAATGGCAGAAGGTAGTGGAACAAAAGGGTGAATATGTTCTTCAATAAAGTTCTTGGTGAAAATTAAAAATGTATCTTTTATTTTTGCTTTAAAAACCGAAGGCATTCTTTGGCCCACCCAATATATTCATAAGGGATATTAGTGTGTAGTTTTCTTTCTTGTTTTATCTTTGTCTGGTTTTGTTATCAAAGTATTATTAGCCTCATAGAAAGAATTGAAAAGAGATTTTCCTCTTCAGTGTTTTATAAGATTTTGTGAAAGATGTGCTCTAAATATTGGTAGAATCCAACAATGAAAGCATCTTACCTGGAATTCTTTGTGGGAAATTTTAAAATTACTAATTCTATCTCTTTATTTGTTTTGAATATTCAGATTTTTTATTTCTTCTTGTATCAGTATCAGTAATTTGTGTCTTTCTTGGATTTATTCATCTAGGTTTTCTAATTTTTTGGTGTACAATTACTTATAGTATTTTTTATAATCATTTTTATTCCTGTAAGTTCAATAGTAGTAGTCCCTCCCTCATTCCTGATTTTGGTTATTGTGTCTTCTCTCTTTTTTTTCTTGGTCATTCTAACTAAAGGTTTTTCAATTTTATTGATCTTTTCAAAGAACTAACTTTTGGTATCATTGATTTTTCTCTATTGCTTTTAAATTATCTATATCACCTACTTTTGCTCTAATCTTTATTAGTTTTTCTTTTGTTTGATTTAGATATGCTTTGTTCTTTCATTTCTAGTTTCTTATGGTGGAATGTTAGATTATTTCAGATATTTCTACTTTATAGGCTTTTATAGGTAAAAAATCCTGCTAAGGGCTGTTTTAGCTCATTCTACAAGTTTTGGTATGTTAAAAATTTTTTTTTTCATCTTAAAGCATTTTCTAATTTTCCTTATGATTTTTCTTTGACCCACTGGTTATTCAAGACAGTATTTTTTTTTATTTTCACATATTTGTGAATTCCTAAATTTTCTTCTTTATTTCTATTATTATTCAATTTTGGTCAAAAACATACTTTGTATGATGTTAATCCTTTTAAATTTATTGAGACTTGTTTTATGTCCTAATGTATAGTATATCTTGGATAATGTCCTATATGCACTTGAGAAGAATACATATTCTGCTGTTATTAGGTGAAGGAGTCTATAACTATAGAGTTTATAGAATTATAGTTATATATTAGATATAGACATAGATATATATATAGATATAGATGTAATTGGTTAATGATGTTACCCAAGTCTTCTATTCACTTGTTGCTTTTTTGCCTGGTTGTTCTATACATTATTGAAAGTTGGGTAGTGAAATCTACTATAATTGTGAATTATATATTTCTCCCTTCAATACTGTCAGTTTTTGCTTCATCTTTTTGATATTATGTTATTAGATATATGTTTATAATTGTTATGCCTTGCTTGTGGAATGACCCCTTACCATATAAATTGTCCTCCTTTGTAGGTATTAAAATTGCTTTAAAATCATTTTGCCTAACATTAATCATGCCAATCCAGACCTCTATTGGTCACTGTTTGCATAGTATATCTCTTTTTTCATCCTTTTCTTTCAACATATTTGTATCTTTTAATCTAAAGTATGTTTTTTATAGCTAGCATATGGTTGTATCATTTTTTAAACTATTCTGCCAATTGCTGCCCTTCGATTTTCAGATTAGTGTGTTCATTTATATTTAATGCAATTACTGGTAAGGTAGGACTTACATCTGTCATTTTACTATTACTTTCTGTATGTCATATATCTTTGTTTCTCTCTTCCTCCATTACTGCTTTATTTTGTGTTAAATAGATCTTTCCTAGTGTACCATTTTAATCATCTTGTGTTTGTTTGCTATGTTTTTTAGTTATTTTCTTAATGGCAACCCTAGAGATTAAAATTATTATCTTAACTTAAAGCAACCTAGTTTGGATTTGGATTAGTGTTAACTTTGTTTCAATAGTATATAGGAACTTTGTTCCATAATATATCCATTCCCTCCACCCTCTTTTGTACATATGTATGTATGTATATAATATGTGTGTATGTATTTTCACTGTTTCCATCCTTTGTTATTAGTTGGAAACAAACCTAACAAACTGGAGGTGGTGACATTCCAGAATCCCAAGAGGTAAGGGAAATAGCTTTTCATTTTGTCCCTGTTTTAAAAAATTAAATACATCTTAGCAAAAGTAGATTAAAAAAGAAAAGGTGAAAGCCCCAGATGTCAGTAGGGAGAGGGAGGGGATCCAGGGGAGCAACAGGCCCCCTGTGCCACAGTCTTCCTTGAATAAATGTTCCTCAAATTTTTGCAAACAAGTGTTTGCTAAGTTACAGAATTCCAAAAAAGCTGTGTTTTTGTTGCTTTTTCACATGAGAAGATATATGAGGGACCTCATTCTGCCCTTCCAGAAGTCCTACCCCTAGAGACATTTTAGGGAATATTTTAATATAACCTCTTCTTTTATATGTATAAAGGCAGTTGTTAGGAACAGTTTAATGTCCAATACAGTATGAGTCACAAATACAAGCCACATATATTAATTTAAATATTTAGTGGTTATATTAACATAAGTAAAAAGAAACAAGTGGACTAAATTTTAATAAGCTATTTAACCCGATATATCCAAATTATTATCTGTTCAATATGCAGTCTTTAGAAAACATTGAGATACTTCATATTCTTTTTTTCATACTAAGTCTTTGAAATCTGGTGTGTATTTTAACTTATATCATAATTTAATTCAGACTAGCCATATTTAAAGTACTCAAGAGCCACATAAATCTAGTGACTACCATGTTTTAGAGCACAGTTATGGAGCATACTACTTGGGTTAATCACCATTCTGCCAGTTGCAAGCTGAATTACTTGTGCTGTTTACTTATTTGTGTCTCCTTTAAATTTTTTCAACTTGTAAAATATGAACTTAAAATGACTTTTACTCTACAGTTTGCTTGTCAAACTAGGGCTTGTTAGCCAAGCCTAATTCACTGTGTGTTTTCATAAAAACAGTTTTATTGGAATTCATCCATATTCATTCATTTATGTGTTGCCTATGGCTGCATTTGAGCTACAATGGCAGAATTCAATAGTTGAGACAGAGGCTATATGGCTTGCAAAGCCTAGGATATTTATCATCCAGCCCTTTATATAAACAGTGTGCTGGATCTTGCTTTATACAGTTGTAAGGATTAAGTGATTTAACACATGTAAAATACTTACAATAGAGGCCAATATGTAAGTATTTCTCATATATTAGCTAAAATTATTATGAATAGACACAGCCTAAGAAGAAATGTATCTGCTAATACGCTAATACTTTGCACCTGAAAATACTGCAAATAACAGAAAAGAACTGTTTTTCCCAATTAACATAGTTAGCCAAAGTATGTTGTTCTTAACTTTTCATGAATTTTAAGATAAAATCAGATACAATCGTTTTTATTTGGGAGCACAATAATCCTCATCGTGTAAAGCATATTAAGAAACTATATTATGCCAATACATTCCAAATTGTGGTCCTTTACCTAAAACAATTTTTTGGCATTTTCTTCACACCTGATTTTTTTCAATGATAAAATGAAAGGCTAGCTATAGGAGCATCTTACCAAATTTTCCATCCAAATCCTTGATCCATGAGATGCTACATATGGCTGACCCAATGGAATATTTTTGTGCTATCTCGAATGTTGGCAAATATGCCATCAGGTTGTTATCTAAGCTAATAGTTCTCTCACAGCAGCCTGTTCTTTAAGGAGGAAGAGAAGTCTAGAGGAAACTTGTCATGAGGGAATTTCCAGTCTTGATTCCATGCAGTACTTATTGTCATTAACTCCCAGTAGTTGTTAGTCACAGAAGGTAACTTGTTTAACTAAAACAAACATCATATGAAATACATGTTAGAACTACATTAACAAGTAGCTACTTCCTTCTCCCTTCTCATTAGGACAATTTATTTATTTTTTTAAATAAATTTATTTATTTTATTTATTTATTTTTGGCTGAGTTGGGTCTTTGTTGCTGCGTGCGTGCTTTCTCTAGTTGCGGTGGGCAGGGGGTAATCTTTGTTGCGGTGCGCGGGCTTCTCATTGAGGTGGCTTCTGTTGTTGTGCAGCACGGGCTCTAGGCACGTGGGCTTCAGTAGTTGTGGCATGCAGCCTCATTAGTTGTGGCTCGCGGGCTGTAGAGCACAGGCTCAGTAGTTGTGGCGCACGGGCTTAGTTGCTTCGCAGCATACGGGATCTTCCCGGACCAGAGCTCGAGCCCATGTCCCCTGCATTGGCAGGTGGATTCTTAACCACTGCACCACCAGGGAAGCCCAGGACAATTTATTTTTATGTATGTTCCAAACTGATAGAAAACTTAATTGAAGTCCACTGGTTGTTTCTATCCTCTCCTATTTCTGTTATATGCATCCAATGTTTAACCAACGTTAGAGAGTACGTACTCTGCCAGATCCTGTGGCACACACAAATTAACAACTGAGACTTTGTTCTCTAGGAGTTAACATTAAACAATGGAGTATAATACAAAGCAGTACCAGTATTCAGTACCAAGTTAAAGCAGCCATATTGTGCTGTGGGACAACAGAAGGAAAAGAGGCCAGTCTGATCGACAGGGCCTGAAAATTCTGCACGCGCATGATGTCCTTTGATTTGAGCCTTGACTGATGACTTGGCATTTCCTGGCTTCAAAACAATCCCAGGTGAATTAAACCTTAAGAAAACTGTATCAATATATAATATACCCAGAAAAAGGCCATAAGTTTAGTATGAATGAGTGATGGAATAGCCAAATACAGGTAACAGTCAATGAGTTTAAAGAAATAAGATGGGGGACTTCCGTGGTGGCACAGTGAATAAGACTCCATGCTCCCAATGCAGGGGGCCTGGGTTCGATCCTTGGTCAGGGAACTAGATCCCACATGCATGCTGCAACTAAGAGTTCACATGCTGCAACTAAGACCCAGTGCAACCAAATAAATAAATAGATAAATATTAAAAAAAAAAAAAAAGAAGAAGAAGATGGTACAGATGAACCTATTTACTAAACAGAAATAGAGTCACAGATGTAGAAAACAAACTTATGGTTACCAAGGGGAAAGTTGGGGGGAGGGATAAATTGGGAGACTGGGATTGACATATACACACTACTGTATATAAAATAGATAACTAATAAGAACCTACTATATAGCACAGGGAACTCTACTCAATACTCTGTAATGACCTATATGGGAACAGAATATAAAAAAGAGTGGATATATGTGTATGTATAACTGCTTCACTTTGCTGTACAGTAGAAACTAACACAACATTGTAAATCAATTATACTCCAATAAAAATTAGTTATAAAAAAAGAAATAAGAAAGGATTGTTTATGGAATATTTCTCATACTGTATTAAAGAGTTTTGATCATATACTATAGGAAAACATGAATCAAGAACAAGTTTTCAGCTAGGAATAAAAGGTATTTAAATCCTCAAAATTCTTTCCAATGGGTAATAAAAATAAAAAGGTACAAATTGATCTTTTAGGAGAGGTAAATTTCCCTTTACTCCATCTTTAGGTCTTAGTTAGAGGGATAGATATTTCTGTATTTTTAGGAAAGAGGAAAAAAATTCTGAGTCTTCATAGGAGTAAACTCTCTCCCTTTATTGTCCTGTTTAATATTCTCTATAATTATTCTGTCTCTGATTGAGTCTTTTGTCTCCCGAAGCTGGTACAATAAGACAGGCTGAGGTGACCTAGTAGAGGAAGCTTAAACCTCTTGCTGTGGGGCTTAGGGTAAAAACAGACCCCTCTTTTCTTGTCCTATTTGTTCTTGGACTTATTGGAGAAGCTAGTATTTCAGTGTGAGCTTGGAAAAGAATTTCTCAAACTCACCATTATTGATATTTTGGCCAGATAATTCTTTGCTGTGGGGAGTCTGTCCTATGCATTATAGGATGTCTAGCAACTTCTATGACCTCTATCCACTAGATGCCAAAGCACTCCCCAGTTGTGATAACTAAAATATCTCCAGACATTGCCAGATATCCCCTGGGAAAGGAAAATTGTTCCCAGCTGAGAACCACTGGCTTAGAGACAAAGCAGGACAAGGAGGCTTTCAGTCTGTTGGGTTCTAAATACGGGTCCTGTCTCTTACAAACAGGAGAATGTTAATGGTTCCTCATAATCCAATTAAGTACACAATGCATATACATTAATGAATGTGGTTTTAAACCTTATCATAAAGATCATAAATTTTCCTACAGCATCCTCTCTTCCAATTCCCATTAGAAACCTTATACTAAGTAGCCCTTCAAGAATTCGGATGTCGCTCTTTTATTTAGTGTAACTTGTTTTTTAGTGCAGTGTTTTTGAGATTCAAGGATTTTTTTCAATGTTCCATTTACACACACATCTTCATGGACACTATTTTGATTCATTGAGCTGTATGTCTATCCTTAAGCCACTACCACACTGTTTTGATAACTATAGCTTTTTAGTAAGTCTTGAAATCAGGTAGTGTAGGTCTTCCAATCTTGTTCTTCTTTTCCAGAGTTGTTTTAACTATTTTAGATTTCAAATTTTTCAATAGAAGTTTTTATCATTAACTTGTCAGTTTCTTCAAAAAGCCTGTTAGGATTTTAATTGGGATTGCATTGAATCTATAGTACAATTTGGGGAGAATTGCCATTTTAATAATGTTGAGTCTTCTAATCTATTAACAAGGTATATATCTCTATTATTTAATTTATTTAATTTCTTTTTGCAGTGTTTTATAGTTTTCAGTGTACAGGTATTCCGTACCTTTGGTTAAATTTATTCATAAATATATATATTTTTGATTTGTGTGTAAATGGAACATTGAAAAAATCATTTTCTAATTATTGCTGATATGGAAGGGAAAAAAAAGAATTCAGATGTTGAGAATGCTAAGGTCATAGGTTACCTCCAAATATAATAATCTTATTTCAATTCAATTTATAATTTTAACTCTGTTTTTTTCAATAATACAACAGACTTACGGTTTAAAATAGTTTCTGGCTCCCTGTCACCAAAATAAACAAATAAATAAAATTGGAAACAATTTTCACTTACCAATAATTCACGTTGGATTGAGAGAAAATGTAGATTTAACTTATGGCATAGACTGACTGTTGTTCCTGAACAAGAGGACAATAAGAATCTTTAAAAACCTGGGGTATATGGCATCACAAGAAATTGCTCTCTGAGGGGAACAAAGTAGTATTTTCATCCTCCTGACCCATCTAAAGCAATTTTCTTTCTTTTACTGAGAGAGAACTGTAGAAAATAACTGAGTAGAACAAGGCTAATTCAGGGTAAAAATAATACTCTTGGGGGATGAAGGAGGGTAGTGTGTAAATAAGAGCCCTAGTAATTGGGTATGGTGGAAATTATATTATTTAATGTACAAATATAAGCTAAAAGTGTGTGTTTTCATAGTTCAGCATATCAGAGAGCCAACCTTAGAAATAGAAGGAAATGTCATGTCATTATAGCAGACACATGTTAGTTTCTGGGAATTGAATGGGCTGCTGTACACAACACCAACCTCCACTGGTAGATTTTAAAAGGAGGTTTGGCCATGACAGTCATGAACAGAAAGCTGGGCCAGGATCAAGCTGTGCACCCTGTACTTGTATGCTGAGCTAATGAAATCTCACTTTACCAATATCAAGCAAGGGTCATAAAAAATTGAACAGAACAAAGGAAAGAAGAGAGCATCCACTAGAACTGAATGCAGAATATGCTGCTGAAAATGATCTAATGCACAATTCATAACATTGACTACTTCAATAGAATTCAGTGAGGTGAGGCCACTAAAAATTAATGCAGGAATCCATATGGAGAGAAAAGACTAAGCTGAAAAGACAACGAAGTAAGAAGAAAACCAAGTGTATTAGAAAGGATGATAGCCTAGATAATAAAGAATACCACTGGGGGACTCCAGCTCCTGCATACAATATAGAAATCTGGAAAGAGCATCATTCCCACCCTAACAGCATGAAAACCCTGGATACTATACAAAATCACATTTTCTTTAAAGAATTGATGTCACAAAGTAACCAAATACCCTGAATCCTATGTAAAGACGGGTGTCTTCACGGAGAGACAGAACACCAGTGCTGGCTCAACACCAGAAAAGTGAGTAAGAAGAACTCAACTGTTGTAAAATTTTTAAATTATTTCTGAAAAAACTGAGACTGGGCTACCAATGTGTGATTGGCACCCCTAGAAGCCACAGACATAAGGAGAGTTTGCACCTGTTCACAAACAGCTGCACAGACCTCCACTAGGTAGTCACAAGGAAGACTGGGGTTTTTGTGGAGGACTGGAGAAAGCTCCCCTCAGTGGTGCAGGCCTGGTAGAGGGGAGTGGCTGCTGCTATAGAAAAGGCAGAAAGCACTACAGAGAGCATTGTCCCCAAAGAACAGCAAGCCCTGTCATCCCTGGGGGCACAGGAGAAAAACCTTTGTGCCTGGGGGAAGGGAAATGGAAAAAAACCCTTTATCCCTAGAGGAGTGGCAGGATTATGAAATTTACATAGAAAGATAAAGAAACTAGAATAGCCAGAACAGCTTTGAAAGAAGGACAACAAAGGAGCTTTCAATCTACTTGATATCAAAGTTTACTGTAAAGCAGCATTACTCAAGACAGTGTGTTATTGGCAAAGGATTGGAATAGATTAGAATAGAATATTGGGATAGAATAGGAAGTTCAGAAATAGGCCCACACAAACAGGGTTAATTTTCAACAAAGGTTCAAAATAAACTCAGTGGAGAAAGGATAATCTTTAAACTGTTACTGCTACTACCACTGCCAGTATTATTGTCTAATGTTTATTGATTTTTGATTTGCACTATAGTAAACCATTTACCTGAGTTATTTGACTTAATCTTAAAACTTGTTTTCTTTATTTAATAGATAAGAAAACTAAAGTTTAGAAAGGTCATATTATATGATAAAATCATAAAAATAGTAATTGGCAGAGTTAGAAAATATATGGACATATATTCTTACCAAGTAAGAATTGAAAGAAAAACAAGAGCTTCAAGAAAGATGGTCATGGTGCAAATAGATGGGTGATTAGCACTAAAATCAGTAATATTATAACAAATTTCAACCCCAAACTAGTTTTAAATTTAAAAATAAATTTTATAATCGAAAGTATCTAATGTAAAATGTACTAACACTAAATGTAAATAGACTAAGCATTCAAATGAAAGGAAAATGACAGTAGAAAATAAATAACCACTCCAAATTAAAATCTCACTTTCTCTAGTTTAGATTATGACCTTGTAATATATATTTAATGTATACTTTCAGTGGAGTTATTGGAGTTAATTTCCTTTTTAGTATTCTTCCATTTCACATTTTTCTTAGCTATTTCCTCATGTATTTTTTCAGTTTACTGTTTCAAAACTGTAACAATTTCCAGAACAAAAGATCATTGAGATTTTTATTAGAAGCATATTTAATTTATCATTCAATTTGGAAAGAATTGGCTTTCTTATTTTTTGGTGTTTCCACTTAAAACAAGTTTTGATTTCTCTTTAGTGTGTGTTGCACAGTTCTAGTGACTGATATTTCTTGTGTTTTCTATTGTTTTAGGTTTTTATTATTATTGTTGTCATTGAAAAAAATTTATATACTAATTTCTATGCTGTTACAGAACTGTATTAAAGACCTCTAGGAAATGGTTCCATTATTAAAATATTTTAATGTTATACTTCAATAGCACATTGGTTTCATTTTACCATAAAGTCTACACCCAAGAGCCAGCACATAATGATGACATTCAAACCTACATCAACTACTGACTGAATTATCTGATGCTACCTTTGACTAGTATTTAACTCCATTTTCAGTGAGAACGTATTTTAAATTCTTAAAGACAGATGAGTATGTTTTAAATTCTGAGAAACCTCTTCCTACACTCCTTACACAGTACTTGAGAATATACAGAAAACAACTTTTTAAACATTTTCCAAGTGTGTGCCTTTTACATTTTTTCAGATGAATTTCTTAGGTTGGCTTTTGTGTGGCATTTGAATACTGAGCAACATGTTCTTTACATTATCCTTTACATAAGGCAGTGGAGTTTTCTCTCAACAGCATTAAGTCAGCAAGAGAGAAAACTACAGTCCATGGAAGTACTTATAAGACTGCAAGGGAAGTTCAGTCAAATGAAATGTGACCCTTGAAAAGCTTGAATATTCTGAGCTTTCATCTAAAAAACAAAGTAGATGAAATTCACAGTGACACAGCAAGTTGAATCCCAGGGAAAGAGAATAATTCAGAGTTCCCTATTGCTGCCAAAGGCATTCTTAAAGAGCTGTTTCCCGTCTTTTAATATTTTGTTGTTTTCAGGGACATTGATCTTTACTCCCAAATGAGGTCACTTAATGACTATTTATTTAGTCACCCATATTCAAATACAGGTTTCTTTGAAAGAAGATATGTTTTGCCTCATTGTGCTGTTTAGGATGGCAGCAGCCAGACTTTGAAAATCTCCAGCTCTGAGCCACTTTCACAAGGCTACCAACTGCTCATCCAAAATGGGGTTCCTGCTTCTTCCAAAGACTGGGGTTAGGGGACTGAGCAGGAATCACTAAAGATAATTACCATAGTTCTACTACAAAGACCCAATTGTGTAGGTGTAGAGTGAGTGTGTGTATGTGTGTGTGTGTGTGTGTGTGTGTGTGTGTGTGTGTGTGAGAGAGAGAGAGAGAGAGAGAGAGAATAAGATAGTGATTGGATTCAACTGTAGTTAGGAATTACAAGCCTTGCACCATAAAGTCAATTTTTGCCTTCTAGAGTGAAACTGATTATTTTATTAAGCTATCCAAACAGGAAATATTTTTCTTCAGTGTGTTTAATCATGCTTCAAGAATAGTTGACAAAAAGACACTATGTACGATCAATGAGGTCCATGAATAAAGGAAAGGTATTCACTCATTCACTTCTTTATTTAATTACTCAACCAATATTTTGAACATCTGTGAAATACAAAACATGATGCCAGCTGTTGTCCATACAGCTGTGAACATGACAGGAGGTCAGACACTAAACAAATAATTCAAAAGTGAATTATGCATTTGCAATTTTGGTAAGAGTCATATGGAGGAGAAAGAAAACAAGGGGACCTGTTACAGGAGGCATCTTTTATTCCCTCTTAATAACTACTGTAAGTGTGTGTGTGTGTGTGTGTGTGTGTGTGTGTGTGTGTAATCCTGGATGCCAATCAATAACCAGCATCTTGTTTACCATGCCAGGGGTATGGCATCTGACATGTTGGAGGAAAGAGCAGAAAAAAACATCAGCTTGTCTCTTTTTCTGCACTTCTAGGATTATTGTGTTACTTCTTGTGCTATTTACTGTTGGATGATTAAGAACTACTTTTAAAGCTTGGAGTCTCTATCAGAATTCCTAATTCTGCACTAATCTGGCAGTTAGTCAATGATTTCTCTAACTTGGGATGCAAGTATTAAAAATAAATAGAAACTGTGGTAAACAGGGATTAAGAGGTATAAACTACTAGGTATAAAATAAATAAGTTACAAGAATATAATACAGCACAGGGAATATAGACAATATTTTATAATAACCTTGGAGTATAATCTATAAAAATATCAAATTACAATGTTCTACACCTGAAACTAATGTAATATTGGAAGTCAACTATACCTCGATAAAAAACTTAAAATGGAAAATAAATAGAAACTGTGAAACAGCTAATCTGTGTCCTGGTTCTGGAGAATAACCGTGAAGTTTTGCTGGCACACTCTGTTCTCCCTTAGAATGACTGAAAGTAGAATGGCCTCTGTGGTCCGTCATCTCACAGAGCAGTTTATTATACTGTTCCCAGAATCATGGCATTTAGAACAATGGGCAAAGTAATTTTGTATGTTAGATATAATTTGGGCATGATATTTTAGGATGTACATACCCATGTGGGTTGCTTAAAATGCTGAAGTAAGTCAATGTAGCGTTATTTCTCAGGACCTGAGAGATTATCTGGTAAATATGACCTTTTTTTCCTAGAAAAAAAAAGACCATAGCTATTAGATTAAATGACTGACTTGACATCAAAATTGTGTTATTTACAAGGGCAACTTGATTCTTCGGTTTGTATTTTGTTTTCGCACTAAATAAGCTCAGGCCTTTCCAACATTTCTCATTGGATTTTTTTTTCAATTCTCTTACTAATTCAAAAACATCCTTTGATAAGAATAAAATGTTAATGTATAAAATAAAAATAAGTAAGGAGAAGCAAACACTCTGTTCGAAATAATCAATTTTGCTTGGTTTTTTTTTTCCCTCGCTGCTTCTTAGGGCTGCAGCCATCAAAATTTCCTCCTAGAAAAGTGAATTCTACAGCTTTCGGCCTCTGCTCATTTTCTGAGTGTTGCTGTTCTTGGTTTCATTAGGGAGCATATGGGGAGAGAAGCATATCTGGCAGTGGCCATTAGGCTATCACTAGCAGAGTGGTTAGAGACGACAGATGAAATGTTCTTATTAGCATTACAGCAGCTGCACATCATACCATCTAAGCCTAAACTGGAAGTCTACAATTCATCCTTCTGGAAAACACACACGCACATGATTGCTGAAGTGACAGATACAATTAAATCTCCAACAGCAGGTGTCTGGTGGGAAGGGGCTGGAAAGTGAGAACATGGCTGTGGCCAATGATGCTGGGTTGGACGTTGTAGTTTAAAAAAAAGCAACTAATCTTTATCTGATTTTCTATGTCAACTCTTTTGTTCCTATGGCACCAGAGATGAAGATTCAGTTTCTCCCACATTAGCTCTTACAGAATTTTGTTTTCTTTGAAAGGGTCAAATATCCTAGGAATGACCAAACTTGGGATGGATGTAACTGCCTTAAATTTGGCAGTTTTTTATACATCCCGTCATTTATACATCCCGTCATTGTCTAACCTACCGTGGCTGCAAAATATGATTTGGCCATGCAGTTACCTCATTTTATTTCTTTTTCAAGTCCATTGCCCTCTTCCTAGTCCTGGTATATGAATTAAATATAAAGCTAAGCATTCTCTGTATTAGATAGGTTCAAAAACTCCCATAAAAATTTGACATGTTTTTAGAAAACTCTTCCAGACTCTAAACCTACACTTTGACTTATTTTGTTTTGAAATTCATTCACAGGTAACCATTGTTTTTTTTCCTACTCTGTTAATAATTCCCTGAGGAGCTTATTTTGTTCATTTAGAAATTTATTTATTTTTTATTTATTTATTTTTGGCTGTGTTGGGTCTTCGTTGCTGCACGCGGGCTTTCTCTAGTTGTGGAGAGGGGGGGCTACTCTTCATCGCAGTGTTCAGGCTTCTCACGGTGGTGACTTCTCTTGTTGCAGAGCATGGGCTCTAGGTGCGCAGGCTTCAGTAGTTGTGGTACGTGGGCTCAGTAGCTGTGGTTCACGGGCTCTAGAGTGCAGGCTCAGTAGTTGTGGTGCATGGGCTTAGTTGCTCCACGGCAGGTGGGATCTTCCTGGACCAGGGCTCGAACCCGTTTCCCTTGCATTGGCAGGCGGATTCTTAACCACTGTGCCACCAAGGAAGTCCCAGGAGATTATTTTGATAATTAAAGAAATATCTAAAAGAGTTCCCAGCATGTAGTAGGTGTTTGATGATGGACAGCTGTTGCATGGAAAATGTGGAAAGATATGGATTTTACTTTCATGTAAACCTGGGTTGATAGTATATTTCCACGGCTTGTGAGCTATGCAGTTTTAGTGGTATAGCCTAGCCTCTTCAAACATCAATTTCCTCTATGAGTAGGAAATAAAACCTAACTTGCCATGATAATTTAAGGATTGCTGGTAACATCTCCAGCAGAAATGGGGTGCTCTGTAAATCATAGTAATATCATCATCACCATCATCATTCTTAGCTGCTCACTTCAGGAGCCTGGAATCTTTGAATTGTCTGTTAAAATATGTTTCCTTAGTTTTCCACACAAGAAATTAGATGGTAAGCTCGGAGCCTCATTTCGAGTTTGAAATAACTAAAATCAGTGGAGAACAACGTGGTACAGGGATTATGGGCAGGACCCCTGGAGAGAGAAAACTTGGCATGAGTGTGAACTCTAGGCCCAGTGGTACAAACTTGAGCCGGAGGTATCAGGCTCTAAGCCTCTGTCCCCTATTCTAAGAAAAAGAGAGTTTTTCTGTATTAATTCACCAAATATTTAAGACTACTACACATGGGCCTGTTCCACGGCCTGGGGATATATGACATAAATTTTCCCTGTCCTCATGGACTTTACCTGGGGAGAAATGGACAATAAGCAATCAAATGCATGGTTAGCTTATTTGTTTTTTAATTGAAACAATGAATGCTACGAAGGAAAAGTACAGAATGCCGTGACAGCATTTAATGAGCACCCAGCCTAGCCTAGGAGAGCATTGTGGAATATAACAGTACTTTCTGCAATATAGTCATGAGGATTAACTGTTACAATGAGGGAGGATTAGTGAGGATTAGCTGTTACAAAGTGCTTAGCAAGATGACCTGGAACAGAATAAGGGCTCAGTAATTGTTTGCTATTAAAGTGATGTTTATTGAGGTCCTAATGGAGAGTTTGCACAGGAATGAAAACTCTAAACAAAAAAGTGTGAGTTAGGTTGCAAAACTTGTCCCCTATGGATTACACAATTCCACTGAAGACACAATAGGTCATATAAATATGGGACTAAATGCCCAAGCAATAACCCTCCAGCAATTCATATTAGGCAAATTATCAATTGGAGTGATTGAAAAAAGATCCCAGAGGAGGTAGAACTTAATCTAGGTCTTAAAAAAAGAGTAGGTTTCGTAAAGTTGGAGAGTATAGAGAAGGGGTTAATATTAATGTGGGCCTTCACTCTTTATTCCCTATATAAGTGAGATCGATTTAAATATATCACTTGGTGGGTGATTCTGGATTGGTGCAGCAGTTCAGTGATGTCATCAAGGACCTAGGTTCTTTGCATGCTCCTCCATCACTCTCAGAGTGTTTGGGTTATCTCCCAAACAACAAAGCAACAGCACCTTCAGACATACACAAGTAGCTTCAAAGCCAAAGCCAGGGGGGAAAAGAAAAGGCTTTTACCCCAGCAGCCATATTTTTTTTAAGTCAAAGAGGAAAATGTTTTCCATAAGTACCCCCAACAGATTTCTTCTCACACGTCATTGGACAGAAAGGATTGCATGCCTGTCCCTAATCCAGCATTTGACAAAAAAAGAATGAGAGTACCATGAATGGATCACGATTCATCCCTTTATAGGGCCTCTGGTGTTTAAGAACAACAGAAACAAAAAAGAGCTCTTCAATCCAAGGACCACGGGGAAAGTTGCCTCCTTGGACAACTAACAGCCACCCTTCCTCTCCCTCATCCTTTATATGCAAATTCTCCTCTCATATTCGTCTCATTTAAGATCCCAAAGAAGAGCTCATTCGTAGTGTATTAACACCCCTGCTCCCCACAAGCTGACTATATTTGCTCCTCCAAGAAAGACGTAGGTTCTCCTCCTTCCTCTGTTACCCACAAGATGCAATCAGCTAGAATTTCTTCGCAAAGAGCTTTCGGGTACATGATGTTACATAGGAGTAGTCTGAGAGATGGAACACATGGGTGGAGCCAAGGAAACCTTTTACAGAGGCATGTGATAAAGTTAAGGACAAGAGTGCCTGACTTCTGTAGACTTAGATCCAGAAATTTTCTTGGAGGAGTGATAATTAAATAGCCTATGGCACCAGGAGGACTGGTGAGACAGTGAGCGCAGACTAAAGATTAACAAAGTGAGACACAAAGAGACAAAAATGTACACTTCTTGTGTAAAAACATTGGTAATTAGCCAGGTGTGCAAACCCCTTCCACTGATCACAGATTACCGCTCAGTACAATATTTGATTGTGCATGTCATGAAATATGATTTTGATTATCTTCTTTGCAAGCCTCCTAGTCTTATCATAGAAAATTCCGCGTACCTCTGTGTTTTGTGTTCGTGGTGAGCTGCCTACACAGCAAGTCCATCTGTTCACAACATTAAACGTTTAGAAGGCAGATTTGTAAAACAAGAACTGTTATTCCCCTGACCCTCTAAACTGAGGTTGTTCTATCACAGCACAGCATATGGTACAGAAAGGCCCTGATCGATTGAATCCAGTAGGGGGCATGGAAGCCGGGAGTTCACAGGCAACATATAAGCATAACTATGATGCAAGAAGCAGAAAAACAGAAATGGGAAATTTCAAACATTTTACAGAGAAGAGGGAACTAAAGGTTGTTAGGAAGAAAGATTTAAGAAGTTAAAGACAGAAGAAGAAGGAAAAAAGGTTCAGGAATTTGTAGAAACTGAATGAATTCTGGCCTTCATTTCTGTAGCTGTCCTGCTCTTCTGTGGCCACCCACTACCAACTAGAGAAAAGCTCCAGTTACTTCTCATTTTAATATTTTATATTTTTCATAAGTTGCCATATATTTAGCATCTAAAACAATGGCCAGTCTTTTGTGTCTGAATTTGTGCCAGAGGGCTCAAGAAAAGGAATGGCGGAGTGAATCCCCGGTATCTGCAGTAGAAGGAGGGCTGGGAGGCACGTGAGTTTCATAAAGAGAGTTGAGTCCCAACCTCCTAGGCAAATTGGAATCGTCTTTGCTTTGGTCCTTCTTCTTTGAAGTATTTAATCTGCCCTTCCAGTGCCTGTCACCAGGAACTCAGCGTTCTTGTGCTGTCTTCTCCTCTTCATCAAATACACGCAAGAGTCAATTGCTCAGGACTGTGATCTCTGCAGTACAATGTTTGGTTCAGCTGAGAGAAATTAGAGAATCAAAAGTAATGGGACAGGTATTTTATAAAGGGGCACAGAAAGCAAACAAGGCCACTGGAAACCAAGAAGCGTCACATCTTTCCCAGTGCTTTGTGGAGATTTGAAGTTTTTATCCAGGGTGACTTGTTCCAAAAGACTTGGGCACCCTGCATAGCCCAGAGATGGTGGTGGAGAAAGAGAAGGGCAGGATCTAGAGACTGGAGCAGTCCCCACTGCCCAGTGACGCCAGTCCCTCAGGGACAGAGGCCACCACTGCCGCTGCCTTTATGAGCTGGACTTGCCACAGCGATGTAGCCTCACTTCCCTGAGACTGGGCACAGGGTACCTAGGGGTGAGACAATCAAGGTATGGGAGTAAGAGTGACTTCTCTGACTTCTGAAAGTGTGTTTGACCCTGCATGAGAAAAGGCAAATGGGTAGCATGTTTTAAACAAAAGTACAGAAATCACCTTCAGGCACTCAGGTAAGAAGGAATCAAGGAGGAAAACCAAAAAGGCAGAAACCTAACTATTGCAGGCTCTCTTCTGTCTGCCCAAACAGTGAGCACCTGTTGTTTATTTGAATGCTGATGTTTGAACTTGCCGATGTTTTTATAAAACTCATGCTAAGATTTGATGGCACATTTTAGTGTCAGAGTAAATTCTGGGAAGTAGACTTTGTTATGATTTGAGCTATACAGGTGTGGTTTGCTTTTCAAAGCATTCTGTCTAGCACCTCGCATGTCGGTACTTCGTATTTACATGTTAAAAATCTGTTGCCGTGTACCTGGTCTAAATTCAGACTGATATCCATGAATGCACAAGGATGGATGGAATCGATTTTAAATCAGTGAGCCAAATTGCAGGAATGTAAACTAAATATAAGCTGTCATCCTGCAGAGTTGGCTCAAGAAAACCAGGTCCTTAAGAAATAGCATGTGATTTCAGTGGGTCTTCTGGTGAATAAATAAGCTACTGCCGCTTAAATATGCCTTTACAATGCACCGGACAGTAAAGGGGAGAGACAACTGATGCTCTTACAAATAAAAACAGCTACTATCAGAAAAGGTGAGATATCCTGGCAAGTCAGTGTCCATTCTGCATCCTCACATAGAGCATATATAGCAGTAGTTTGCTAATAATAATAGTTTGTGTGTATTGAGCAATTACTTTGTGCCAAGCAGTTTGCATTGATTATCTGGTGGAATCCTCAAAACATACCTGTGATATTAGTACTATTAGTGTCATCATTTTACATATAAGATAACTTATAAGGGTGTCCAAGGTCACAGAGTCCTTCAACGATAGAGCTGGAATTTGAATGCAGATATGTCTAACCTGGAGCCAACACTCTCAACCACTAGGGTAAGTGAAATATCTAGAACATCTCCTGGCTTTTGCTGAATAGTAATAAATGTATAATCTGTAGTGCCTTTGTTTTTTCTGTACATACCACCTGCACTTATCCATACCAGAGTCCTGACAGATGGGTGAAAAGATTTAGTCATTTAGTGAGTGTCACCAAAGCCGATTTCTAGGTCCTCTTGACTCTGTGTCCATGGTCATGCCTATATTTCACTCTGTGTCTTAGTCTGTTCAGGCTGCTATAACAAAATACCACAGACTGGGCAGCTTATAAACAACAGAATTTTTTTCTCATAGTGCTGGAAGCTGGATAGTCCAAGATCAAGATACCAACATGGGTGGGTGAGAGCCCTCTCCTTGGTTCATAGGCAACAACTTCTCACTGTGTCTTCACTTGGTGAAAAGAGCTGTAGAACTCTCTGGAGCCTCTTTTATTAGACAGTAATCTCATTCATGAAAGTTCCACCTCATAACGGGAGCACCTCCCAAAGTCCCCATCTGCTAAATACCATCACCTCGAGGATTAGCATTTGAACATAAGAATTTTGGCGAGACACAAACATTCAGACCACAGCACTCCTTAAGAGACCTAACCAATGCTTGTAACAATTCTGGCAATTTAGAATAATATTTAATATGATCTTCTACCCTTTCTTCATTCCAACTGGAACACACTGTAACTCACACTTTCTTACTAATATAAAGCAAGGTATATTCTCTTTGGTCTGGAACATTCACACTGCTTGCTGACTTTTCAGAATTTCAGAATCAAACACCTCTACTCTATCCTTTCTAACGAAAGCAAGTTAAAAGTATTCAATTTAAGTAGTTTAAAGATAATACTGACTTTCAGATGGATTGCCACGCTCTTTGAGGGCCAGGAAAATGTCAGAGAAATCCTTTGTGCCCTAGTCCCCTTCCCCAAGTTTGATTAGATAAAAGCAGAGGCAACTGCCCTTTCAGTTACTATTCCCACCGTAGCCTCTTGAGATATTCTTCAAATGCTCTGTTGTTCTATCTAAAATAGTTACCATTTCTGCTAACCAGTAATTCATTTTAACTACATGGACTAAATACTAAACGACTGTCTTGAGGGTCTAAGAGCAAACTACTAGATCAGGCTCAACCAATTCTAATTTATTTTTCCAGAGGTCACAAGATTTTTCAACCAGTGATAAAAATAAAGCTGCCAATGTGGTTCTATGGCAGTGACAAAGAGCATGGTGATTTAGGAAAATAAGTAAAATTAGTATTTCCGAATGGCCAAGGTATAGCCAGGTAGGGGGAGCCATGAAGTCCTTGGGCTCTTTGTTTAGAAACAAATGCAACAGAATCTACAGAATATTTGCCTATATAAAACAGTGGCTGTCAGAGGTTTTAAACTTTTTCTAAATGCTGACATTGGGGGATGCTTTGGAACTACTTTTAAAACCAGTTTTGAAATACAAAATAAAATCAGGACAATTATTTTAAGATTGTATATTATGTCAGTGATTCTCAAAATGCAGTCCCTAGACTAGCAACATCAGTATCACCTGGAAACTTGTTAGAAATGCCAGTTTTTAGGTCCTTCCCCAGACCGACTGAATCAGAACCTCTGACGGTGAGACCATCTACCCTCCAGGTGATTCTGATGCTACTGATCTTGGAATCACACTTTGAGAATCACTGCTATTTGACCAAATCAATATTATTCAGTTTAATCATTTTTTCATCGTATCCTCTAACCATCCTTAAATGACTGGATAGCTTCTAGAAAACCACCCTCAGAAGATGAAATGCCCTCATCATTGAGGTTTTCCAAGGAAATATGCTGAAGGACGTTAAGGTAACTATAAAAACAAAACCACAGCAAAAAAGTGCAAGAACCGCACAAGATTCTATAACAAGATTGTTGAGAAGGAGATAACACTTCTTTGAATAAATATATACTCAATCTGTCTGACAACATGCTTATGGAGAAATCTGTTACCTTATAATTCAAACTTAACAGAATTGAAGTCCTATTTCTCTCTTCTTACTTATTTTCTGTCATCTCTCCATGATATGTGTACTAATCAAGCCATCAACTGGAGCATGTAAGCACCCGGAATGTTCCATTTTGCACTTCATCGTTGGGCCTAAGAACACTCTTTCACCCCCATTATCTTATCAGTTTACCTCCTTAATAACGTTGCTAATCACAGAAACTGATAGGCACACATTCCTCGAGTGCTTCACCAGCTGGTGGGTGACATTTCTATCTTCCACAGCACAGGGGGCCTCCAGTGGGGAGCACTACAGGTTTGCATGGCTGTAACTTGAAGAGAGGAGTGCTGGCTCTTGTAGGCTTTAATTTGCCAATTCTGTTAAAATGCTCTTTTACTAGTGAAGAAACTCATAAGCATTTTTTTTTTACTACCCAATATAAATTTATATTTTCTCTGTAGATAGGTGAAATTGTTTTTTTTTTAAATTTTTATTGAAATATAGTTGATTTACAATGTTGGGTTAGTTTCAAATGTACAGCAAAGTGATTCAATTATACATGTAAATCTATATATTCTTTTTTTACATTCTCTCCCATTATAGGTTATGACAAGATACTGAGTATAGTTCTCTGTGCTATACAGTAGGTCCTTGCTGGTTATCTATTTTATATATAGTAGTGAGTATATTTTAATCCCACACTCTTAATTTATCCCTCCCCCACCCCTTTGGTAACCATAAGTTTGTTTTCTATGTCTGTCAGTCTGTTTCTGTTTTGTAAATAAATTCATTTGTATTATTTGTTTAGATTCTACATATAAGCAATATCATATGATATTTGCCTTTCTCTGTCTGGCTTACTTCACTTAGTATGATAATCTCTAGGTCCATCCATGTTGCCACAAATCTGAGTAGTACTCCACTGTGTATATATACCACATCTTCTTTATCTGTTCATCTATCAGTGGACACTTAGGTTGCTTACATATCTTGGCTGTTGTAAACAGTGCTGCTATGAACATTGGGTTGCATGTATCTTTTCAAATTATGTTTTTCTCCAGAAACTCATAGGCATTTGTAGAACGATAATTTTTTTTAAAGAAACGACTGACTTATTTTGAAATCCATTTTTAGGTACATTGCTCCTTTTTTCAGACACACAAATTCAGGATAATACAAAGGAAGACAGTTGTGGTTTTACTAAATGAGTGAATTCATGGCAACATTACATAGTCAAAGGGGTTTCTGTCTTAACACAAGTGGTTAGAATTCTAAATAGCTCTAAAGCTCTCTTTCTGTTGATTTATATTCAGACCAAAAAACCAAGAAAACAAAACAAAAAAACCCCCTACTCTTTAAACCAGGGAAGAACAGCATGTAGACAGATTATACAGATATCTTAGCTGCTGTGTCAGCAGTTTTCCATACTCAGATTAACAGACAAAGAGACTGTCTCCTGACATCTGTGTTTATGTGCAGCAAGACAGACAGACAAAGACAATCCCACTAACTAGCATGAGTTGTATGTACATTTCGTATCACTTATTACCAAATGGATTATTGCCACCCTCAGAGAAATGCAAAAGCTTTTTTCTTTAATGGAACAAAAGTCTGGACACACTTAATAAACTCCTTTTGAAATGAAGAAGTGATGTATTTTATAGCATGTCTTTTAGACTTTATTTCAATTATTTCTTTTTAAATGCCCTACTCTCTGGTGTCTAGGTGCCAGGGGAGACATTTACCATGACCTCTCACTTACCCTTCGTTAAATTCTAGTAGATGGTAGAAGAGTGTGCAAGACGCAGAGCTTTAATTGGTAAAAGAGAATCAGACCTCTTTCCCCTCCTTCCAACAATCAAAGTGTTTTCTCATTAGGAAATCAGAAGGGTAGGCCTCTCACATCAGACATGCTTTATTGCTGGTAAAATCCACAGTACCTGTTCTACTTTCTCTCATCCTGCAAATGAAAAAAAAAAAAAAAATGCCAAAGAGAATAGGATGACAGCTACAAAGCAGTTCAGGAAAAGTCTGTCTGCTGCCAGGGCTGAGACAGATTTCTAGGACACTGCATTGTTCCTTCCCATCCTAGGAAAATGTAGAAGGCCACAGTTATTCCACAGGGAAACACTAAGTTACCAGCTCGAATAACCTGGGTTTCATGCGAAGCCTGCCCCCCATTTAGATATTGATAACATATATATTTAAAAGAGCTCTTTGGCAACAATAACCAGATGACTTGGAGGAATCTGGTTGTCTTTAGATGTAGCCTAGCAAGAAACCCACTAGGGTTAATTTTACTTTCAAACTTCAGTCAGGAAGTATTGAGTATCTGGGTCCCTGCGTTAAGAAAGAGCCTGAGCTGCATTAAGCTAGGAGGAATGAGGGACATTTTGATTGAGATGTCTGTCTTGGATGGGAGAAGGGGAGGGTGGTCTTGGACCAGAGGTTCCCATTCCGTACGGGAAGAGAGGATTGTATCCAAGTGCCACAGAGGTGTCCAAATGAGCATCTCAAACTCATCCTTCCCATTGCTGAAGTTCTCATCCTCTCCCCACCCCCTCCGCCTCACACACTCTTCCCTATACCAGCTGAAGACAGCCTCATCCTTCCGGCTGTTCAGGCCAAAGACCTTAGAGGCATCTCTGGCCCCTCTCTTCCTTCCACCCCTTTCATCCAGTCTCTCAGGGTATCCAGTTGACTCAACCTTCAAAATAAACTCGGGGTCCACTGATATCACTCTGGTAGTAGCTACCACCATCTCTTCTAGGAAACCTAGACGTTCCACCCATCCCACATACACACATGCAGTCTATTTGCAACATAAAAATCAAAGTGAATCTTTTCAAAACTTAAGTCAGATTATGTCATATGCTTTGTCCTTCTGTCTGTGGCAGCCTTTGCACGGGCTGTTCCCTCATCTGCTCCAGGAATATGCAAGGAAATACCCTTTGCTCCTTCAGGTCTTTTTCAAATTTCACTCTCTCAATCAGGCTTACTCTGGCCTCATGACAATTGTCCTCAGTACTCCTAAATCCTCTTTAACCTGATCTATTCTTCAATGGTATTTATATATTAACACACCATGTCATTTACTTATCCATTACAGTTTTTTGTTTGTTGCCTTTCTTCTTTCACTAGAATATATACTTCACAGTGACTGGGATTTGGGGCTATTGTGTTTACTAATGGAACCCAAGTGCCTGGAATAGTGCCTAGCATATATTAAGCTTTTAATAAATATCATTGAATGAGTGAATAAATTATGTTCACATGTGAATGTGGAGGACTATATTCAAGTGTTACTATGGATATTAAAACTCTGAAAACAAAACATGGAATACACATACACACACATACAGAAATCTAGATTTTCATGATAATTATTTTTTAGGTGTTTCTCCCTACTCAGTTTATGAAACTATGCATGGAGAAATGAAACCTTAATAGGCTTATATGGAATGATCTATGTAAGTACTTAAAATGGAAAAAAAAAAAAAAGAGATTACATTAAACGCTTGAATTTCTACAGCTGTCTAAGATGAATTCTTCTCCTTGTTAGGAGTTTATTAAATGATGAGTCAATTTCCTTTTTTTCTATAAAGCTTTCTCTCAAATTTTTGTTGTGGCATATGTTTTTAATCCACAGTTACAATAATATGGTTATTAAATTAAATGAGTGCATTTAGCATAATTATCTTAAGTCGATGAAAACTGTATTTTCAGCCACTTGGTTCCAAACTGCATTCTTTATTCAATTTCATGTTGATGATCAAATTCCTCTTTGCTGTGAGCGAAAGCTCTTGATCTATCCATCTTCCAGCTCTACAGAACTTGCTGGCAGACTCTAGGAAAAAGCTACTAAAAAAGAAAGAGTCTCATTTAAAAGTAGCTAAACTGTATTGTGTTAGATGATTATGGTGTTTTTTAGTACCCACCCTGGAAACAGCCTTTCTAAATCCATGTTATTTTCGTGGAATGTGCCAGTGATGCACTTAAGCATAACGAGCAGAGAACTGAACTGTCGGAAGACCTTTGTAACACACTGGAAAAGTTGTAGCGAGGTTAAACTCCCAAATCCAGCCATCACTCTAGACCAAGCAACACATTTCAGAAGTAAGACACTTTCCCCACGGAAAAAGAAAGGTGCAGCCTCCTTTGTCTTTAGCGAGCGCCCCCTTGTGGCCGTGATGTGAATAACCACTTGGACCGTGGTTCTGGTGGACTAGAACTTGCTCAAGGTCCAGTAGCAATACCTGCACCTAATTGGTCATGAGCTCCTCCACGCAGGGTAACCTGAGTGCGGGGAAAACTTAATTTACATAATCAGTAAAAATTTTAATCACAATTTTACAATAATGTGTGCCCATCCCACAGCTAGTTGGAATAGCTTTTAAGAGACCAGGGTCTGGATGCAGGCTTCTCCCGCAGCTACCAGTCATTTGAAGTGAGGATAGGAATCACACCTGTCTCAGAGAATGATGTGAGGATTAAATGTGAAGCACCCAGCACAGTGCAGGATGTGTCAATGCTTAACAAATGTTCACTGTTAATATTATCTCATTCTTAACATCCAGCTTGTAAGAAAAGTGCCTTCTTAGAAAACCTTCTGGACTGGCGCCTACTCATCAAAAAAACAGAAAGTTTCAGACTAACTGAAATTCGTGGAAAACAGGCTTCTGATACAGAAACAAGAAAAATGCATTTACTTTGGGGTAAAATCCATTAAAATTTTCTGCAAATGAAATCTTATCTGGATCAGGTAAAGTTGCTGGAACCCCAAAGACAGTAAAGTCTGTAACATCAGCTGGTGCTATCAAAAATTTATGTATCAGATCACAGGGTGATATATTGCTCTTTTATCTCACTTAAATTTATTAGGCACTTAAAAAATCATAACTAAATATCCAGGCCTACTTAACAATTTCATTTGCTTTATTTTAAGATTATACTAATTATACTGATTTAAATCAAGTCTGCTGCATTGTTTGCTGAACTAATAAAAATCTATCTGGACTCCAGGCATGATAAGAAAATAAAGGATAAATATCAATGTTGGAATGAGCAACTAGGTACCAGAAGATTAATATCTTCCTATTCCTGACATATCAAATTGTTCACAACTCTGTTGTCTTTTTTTTATAATTCCTTAAAGCCTTAAACATGTTTAATAGCTGAGAATAATACATGTGATGGATTGAAATAATTCAAATGTGCATTTCTCACTTTATAGCCAACAATCCTGCTATGTTCAATTCACCAAACTTTTACGACAGAATACTATGCACTAAGCTCTATGCTAAAGGGACGACTGGGAACACAGAGATGAATAGGAGATGGTCCCTGCCTTCAAGGAGATGAGAGAAACATGCAAAGATATCATCAAAATTGCAAGTGGCATATGCAGTCAGAGAAATATTTGCAAGGTGCATAAGCTGTAAAATGGTTGGGTGAGAAGGAGCACACATTTGGGCAGAAGAAAGGTGGTTCATGGGAAGAATAAAACAATTTTAGAACGATAAAGGGAAAAGAGCTTTCTAGGAAATGAGACTAACACGTGGGGAAGTGCAGGTACATTCAGAAATCCTGCATGTTCCGTTCAGCTATGACATAACTTGGTGTTTTTGCCATTATCATACCTTTGGATTTTGGCCTAACTGAAATCATTCTTTTTATTCTTAGTTCTGGAGTTTTTCCAGAATATCGCTTCATTAAGTCCTGTTACTTTATACCCAAAATAAAGCATAAACAGATTCTAATGTTCAACCCCAAACAGTCCAAAAACAAATAAGCACATCACTATTGCACAATATTGCCCAAGTCTTTTAAATTTGATTAGTCATTTGTTCTGTTTTTCTCTGATAAATACTATGAAATTTGGACTTTTTAATAAGCTTTTTTTCTATATCGCCCATTCTACATCCACATAGAATTCTACATTGAATTCATCCCACTGAATACTAAATGAGTCCAGTAGTTGTGGGCAAAGGAATAGGATATTCTGGATGGGGAAAGCAGTTTGCCATGCTTTCAATGCTTTGCCATTTATTTTCTCTATAAATAAATCCTCTTATCTTCAGGGCAACTCCATAGGACCTGAACTTCACTTTTATAGAAAGAGAAGATAAAAATAAAGGAAAGGAGGGAGGGAGGGAGGGAAGGAAGAAGGAGAGTAGGATAGGCTAATATGAAGTTTGGGCCCCCAAAAGAGCTCTTTTACAAGGAGAATTGTGAAATAGGGGAACGTTAGCACTTCAGATACCCTAAATGGCAAGGTGTAAAAAAAGAACTCTCCCCACGAGTCCTCAGAACTCGGTTTGACCCTGTGGCTGGCAAAAACTAGAGTAAATGTAGCATACTTGTATACCCCACAAGGCTTTACAGCTTTGGAAGAACAAGGAATTAATACCTGACTGAAAAGATCAACAGTCTCAAGGATGTCAAAAGCTGCAAGGATGATAAATATTCCTGAAATGCCTCATGGGCAACAGATAAATATAGGTTTGAAGCAACAAAGATGTACTGCTGAAGGTGAATGGATAAACTGTGGTACCTCCAGACTATGGAATTTTATTCAGTGTTAAAAACAAATGGGCTATTAAGCCATGAAAAGGCATGTAGAAACCTTAAATGCATGTAAACAAGTGAAAGAAGACAATCTGAAAGGCTACACACTGTATAATTCCAACTATATGACATTCTGGAAAAGACAAAACTATATAGAGAGTAGAAAGATCACTGATTGTGGGGGAGTGGGGGTGGAGATGAATAGGCAAAGCACACAGAATATTTAAGGCAGTGAAAATATTCTGTATGATATTACAGTGATGGATGGATGTCATACATTTGTCCAAACCCATGGAATGTACAGCACCAAGAGTGAATCCTGATGTAAACTATGGACTTTGGTTGGTTATGATGCTTTAATGCAGGTTCATCCTTGGTAAAAACTGTACCACTGACATATAAACAATGGAATATTACTCAGCAATAAAAAGGAACAACATTGTGCCATTTGCAGAGATGTGGATGGACCTAGAGACTGTCATACAGAGTGAAGTAAGTCAGAAAGACAAAAACAAATATGGTATATTAACGCATATATGTGGAATCTAGAAAAATGGTATAGATGAACTTATTTGCAAAGCAGAAATAGAGACGCCGACATAGAGAACAAATGTATGGATTCCAAGGAGGGAAGGGAGGGGGTGGGATGGATTGGGAAATTGGGATTGACATATATACTCTACTATGTATAAAACAGATAACCAATGAGAACCAACCGTATAGCACAGGGAACTCTACTCAGTGCACTGTGGTGACCTAAGTGTGAAGGAAACCCAAAAAAGAGGGGATTATATGTATATGTATAGCTGATTCACTTTGCTGTACAGCAGAAACTAACACACATTGTAAAGCAACTGTACTCCAATTAAAAAAAAAAAAGTACCACTCTGATGAGTGATGTTGATAATTGGGAAGGTTATGTATGTGTGTGGGCAATGGGTAAATGGGAAATCTCTCTTCCTCCCTTTCAATTTATTGTAAACCTAAAACTGCTTTAAAAATATCAAATCCTAAAAAGTAGGCTAGAGACAGAAAATACAAGGGAACAATTTTCAAGAACATGTGAGTACTTTGCTTCTGGTCATACAGATAGTAAATAGCAGAGCTAAGTTGGAAACTAGTCTATTTTACCTCAAAGCCTCTCCTTATTTTCATAAGATAAGGAAGCTCAGTTGTTACTTAGTTTACAATTTAAAGTGGAGTCCAAAGAAATGAGGCCTCCATTTCTCAAAGCAATAGGGAAGAGAATATTCTCAGTTCTTCTCAAGGCCCCCAAATTAAGTTTGCCAGATTTAGCAAATGAAAATACAGATGCCCAGTTAAATTTGAATTCCATATAAGTAACAAATATTTTTTAGTTTAAATAGGTACCAAATATTTTACACTAAATATTTATTTGTTGTTCATCTGAAATGCAAATTTAACTCAGTCCTGTATTTTATCTAGCCAACCATATTCAGTAAACTACATTGTGGCACTCTCAGCATTAGTTTGTATTAAACAAATTAAAAATGAAGAAAACTCAAGAGTCAGTATTCTAGTGCATATGATTATTTCCTCAAAACATTAGAGAATTTGATAGTGTCTGGCCTACATTTAGGTCTTTAATCCATTTTGAGTTTATTTTTGTGTATGGTGGTAGGGAGTGTTATAATTTCCTACTTTTACATGTACCTGTCCAGATATGACGAAGTGAGAGAGTGGCATGGACATATATACACTACCAAATGTGAAATAGATAGCTAGTGGGAAGCAGCCACATAGCACAGGGGGATCAGCTGGGTGCTTTGTGACCACCTAGAGGGGTGGGATAGGGAAGGTGGGAGGGAGGGAGATTCAAGAAGGAAGAGATATGGGGATATATGTATATGTATAACTGATTCACTTTGTTATAAAGCAGAAACTAACACACCATTGTAAAGCAATTATACTCCAATAAAGATGTTAAAAAAAAAAAAGCATTAGAGAAAAGCTATGTGCTCTATGCTGTTTTCACTGAAGCAGCCAGCAAATATGCTCAGAATTTTCTCTGAATTGTTGAGTAGATCTGCAAAACAACAAATACTGACAAAAAGCCTTCAGGGAAGCTTTAGTTATCCTGTGTACCTCATTGTAAGCGATTCTCTAGCATGTGATTCACTCTGGAAACAAAAACAAGAGAAATAATTTGTGTTTACTGAGACTAGTGTCTGTCAACTCATACCTAGCTACCGTTGTCACTTTATTCCCACACGGAAACCCAGTTCCTTTTTAACATACTGGACAAAAGATGAAATCATCTAACTGACACTATAGCAACAGGGAAACTTCATGCTTTTGGAACGTAAAATTACTAAATTTGACACGTAATTAAGAAATTGGGGTTCACATTGACTTCCTAAAATTTAAGAATGTCTAATTGTACTCAGAACCCTAATTTAGATCCCATGCAGTCAGCCTCTTTATTTGCCTGCAGTTTTGGGGTCTGAACACACTTAAGGAAGAGTTGAGTCATTCCAGAGCCACGGCAACATCTTCCATGAGTGTGAGTTCCCTGGTATGTGATTGTAAGCTGCATTCCCTACTTGAATTTGCTTTATGATCATGTGCAAGTTCTGTGGCCTCTCTGTACCAGACTGTCTGGTATGAAGCCTGACTAGGCCATGCCATGCTTGTGTGACCAAAGCAAATTTTGGTTCTACCTCACCAGGATTTTTGGGAGGCTCCAAAGAACATGTAGAAGAGTGCTAGGCACTTAGTAATTCTCAACAAGTTATTTATTTAATTTTTTAAGCAAAAGTAGTCCTATTACGTACACTATTGTACAAAGATAAATGCCAGTCATTGGCATAGCAGCATATGAAACAAGTCTGGATCTCAGTGTCCTTAAAGATGAGATGAGGAAATCTGAGAAACCATCATTAAATAGTGATATGTAAAATACTCTATAATTACTTACAAGTGGTACTGATCACTTTTACAAGGCACCTTTGGCAGATGTTTCAGATGGCCAAAAACAAAAGCAAAAATAATTCAGCAGTCCCTTTTGGGTAGTAAAGTCAAATTTTCCCATTCACTGACTATGCTTCTGTCCAAGTCCTCCAGTGTCTAATCATTTTCTATTATATTATCATCTGTGAGAGCCCAAATTGATGTAGAAGGGGTTATACAGGAAAATCCCTAAACTTGAAAGAAAAGGAAAACTCCAAGAGGCAAAATCCCTTGCTCACGTTCAGTCAGCAAGTTGGTGGCTGTGATAAGCACCACCCCAAATGGCCCTTATTGATCTCTGCCTTCTGGTATTCATACCCTTACATGAGCCCCTCTTGTGGTGTGGGCTGGACTTAGTGATTTGCTTCTATGAATTTAGTAAGCAGGAGTGATGGTGTGTGACTCTGAGATGTAGATCGTAACAGGCAGCATTTCCTCTCTCAATCTCTCTCTCTCTCTCTCTCCCCCTCTCTGTCTCTCTCTGGTCTCTGTCTCTCCCCACAATCACTCTGTTGGAAGCCAGCTTCCAAGTCATGAGCTGCCAAATAGAGAGGCTCACTTGTCAAGGAAGTGAAGTCTTCTGCCAACAGCCATGTGAGTGAGTTTGAGGGTAGAATCTCCATCCAGTCAAGTCTTTGTATGAATGGTGCCCTAAGCAACAGCTTGACCACAGCCTCATGAGTGACTGAGTCAGAACCATCCAGCTAAGCTTCCAGGACCTGGCCCTTATAAACGGGTTGAGATAATAATTTGTTGTTTTAAGCTTCTCATATTTGAGCAAACATGTTCTGCATCAACAGATAAATAATAGAGACAGAGCTATTACCAGAGCATAATGTTCTTGCCGAGCAGATAGCAATTTCATCTGAGTAAAGTGTGGAATAAGCATCATTTGTTCCTAAATTTTCACAACAGACCTCAGCAATCATATAAAGGGAGTTGAAATGATTAGTTTAAGCCATGCTATTATTAGTTCAAAGTTGAAATTATTTTTTCAAATGGGCTCATTGTTCAGCTATAGAGAATTGAAAGTACTATAGCATTCTTTATTTACCAACCATCCTTGGCCTCAGTTAGCATTTCTGGCTTTTTACTCTGGCTCAACCTAACCAGGGCAGACCTCAAATCCACCTCTCCTGTTTAAGGTGGATAAACATTTCTTACAATTCCTGCAGGTGATGACAACTCTTGCAAACACAGTGAGCACAGGTGGATTGGATTTTTTATATTGCGACAACAAAACCAAGAACCGAGGACTTAAAGTAGATTATATTTTTCAGACACAACACTATTTACATAGCAATCATTTCAAGTAGTTTAATCCTGGCTTTACCCCGTGAGGAAAACATACTAAACAGTCGCTCCCAGGTCATTAAAATTATATCAGGCTTAGGTAAGCATAAAAGTGGAGGTAAAGCTGAATCCATGCTAACTCCAAGAGGCATTATGTCATAACTGTCAGTTATCTCTAGTTGCTTTTAAGGTTCTCTCTTTATCCTTAACTTTCACCATTTTAATGGTAATGTGTCTTGGTGTGTTTGTCTGAATTCATCTTATTTGGAACTTTCTGGGCTTCCTGGAGCTGGATGTCTGTTTCCTTCCCCAGATTAGGGAATTTTTCAGCCATTAGTTATTCAAATAATTTTTCTGGCCCTTTATCTTTCTCTTCTCCTTCTGGGACCCCCTATAATGTGAATGTTATTCTGCTTGATGTTTTCCCAGAGATCCTTTACAGTATCTAAACTTTTTTTTTTTTTTTTTTTGGTACGCGGGCCTCTCACTGTTGTGGCCTCTCCCGTTGCGGAGCACAGGCTCCGGACGCGCAGGCTCAGCGGCCATGGCTCACGGGCCCAGCCGCTCCGCGGCATGTGGGATCTTCCCGGACCGGGGCACGAACCCGTGTCCCCTGCATCGGCAGGCGGACTCTCAACCACTGCGCCACCAGGGAAGCCAGATCCTCACTTTTTAAAATTCTTTTTTCATTGTGCTGCTCTGTCCGGTCTGGGTGTTTTCATTGCTTTGTCTTTCAGCTCACTGATTCATGCTTCTCTTTCACCCATTCTGCTGTTGAACCCCTCTCTTGTATTTCTGAGTTTAGTTATAATTTCTGTTTGGTACTTTCTTGTATTTTCTGTCTCTTTGTTGAGGTTGTCACTGTGTTCATCTATTCTTCTCCTGAGATCAGTGAGCATTCTTATGACCATTACTTTGAACTCTATCAGATAGCTTCTTTCTCTCTGTTTCATTAAGGTCTCTTTCTGGGATTTGCCTTGGTTTGGAACATATTCGTCTTTCTGCTCATCTTGCCTGTCTCTCTGTGTTTGTCTGTATGTATTGGACAAAATCGCTACCTCCCTCGGTGTTGAAAGAGCGGGCATGTGTAGGAGCTGATCCCCGTGGACCACAAGCACAATCTCCCCTGGCCACCAGAGACAGGCTTTCCATGCACACCCCTTGTTCACTGTGTGTGCCCACTTGCTGTTGTAGGGCCTTGCCTGCTGTTAAGGGGAGAGGGGTTTGAATGGCTTGCTAGTCCCAGCTGTGGCTTGGTTTCTGTGCAGAGTGGGCAAAGTTCAGAGAGCTGACTTGGCCTGGTGTGGGTCGGCTGCTACGCAGGGATGGCTGGGCTCAAAGTGCTTGCCCAGCCTGGTGGTGGCTCAGGAGCCGTGTGGGGTGGGTGGGACTCAGGGCACCCACAGATGTCTATTATGACTCAGCTGCTGTGAGGCTAGGGTGGGGCTCAGGGGATTCACCCCTCTCAGCTCTGTGTGGGGAGTGCAGGGCTCAGGGCACTTGCCCAGTCCAGCCGTGGTTCAGTTTCTTCATAAGGTGGGTGGGGCTTGTGGTGCTCACCCAGCCTGGTGTGACGCGAATGCTGTGTGGGGTGGGTGGGATACAAGATGCTCACCCAGCCCACTTATGGCACAAGGTGGGCAGAGCACGCCCTTTTGGTGCTAGAAGGCTTGGGGCGGGGGCACCGAAAATGGTGCCCATCATTGCCATCACCAGCAAGTTAGGATGAGATTGTAAAAATGGTATTCATCAGTGTTTCCATCCCTGGATAAAGTTCCTGCAGGTTCCTGCCTCTCTAGCAGCTGCTTTAAAATTAGTGAATGGATCTCCTTCACTTATGGTCTAGGTGCATTTCAATCGGTTGCTTTTGCACTGGATCTCAGGGCCAGTGTGTTTGTGCTCAAGCACATTAAGGGCAGGAGCTCCATTTCCTACATTTCTATGATTCGCCTGGTCTTAAACCCCATTGATTTTCAAAGCCACATGTTTTGGGCACTTGTCTTTCTAGTCCAGCACCCAGGGGAGAGTTCTGTATTTTGGAATTTCTCCTGACTGTGGGGTCACTACATCTGGAATTGGGTCCCAGGCAGGGCTATGTCTCCACCTCTCCTACCCTTCTGGATGTGTCTTTTTTTGTCCTTTGTTGTGGAGGCACTGTTCATCTAGTTCTTGGGTCCTTTTCCGAGGAAAATTATTCTCTGTGTAGCTGTAAATTTATGTCCATGGGAGGAGGTGAATTCAGGGTTTTCCTACTCCACCATCTTGAACCCTTCCAAATCTCAAGATTCTTAACCTAATCACATCTGCAAAGTTCCTTTTACCATGTAAGATAACCTATTCACAGGTTCTAGGGATTAGGACATTAACATCTTTGGGGGTCATTATTCAGCCTACCACATGCATGTATAGGAGCCCTAAATTTATACCTCGTAACAAATTCTGTTCTCTTCCATTTTCTTCTCTTTTCTAGGGTAAAAATTTTCTTGTCCTCTTATCTTACTTTGCTTTAAATACTTGGACTTTTTATAGAAATTTCACTAAGTTCAAAGTTGTCATATTTGGATTTATCTTACATAGAAAGAGATTTGTTAAGCTGGCCCCTGGTGAGAGTATTCAACAGCATTTGTTCAATAAGCAACTTTTGATTACATTTTGTATAGCAGACAAAGTGGTCAGCCTTAGAGATACAGAACGTAAATGCTAGGATTCTCCATCTCCTGGAGCCTTATCAGGCTCAGAGCACCAAGGAGAACATCTGAGAGAACAAGAAGAATCATTAGATGACGATGATGATCACAAATGTAATAACAATAAAAGTACACACTTATATAGCATCTTCTATGTGTCGGGCACTATTCTATGTGCTTATGTGTTGATTTATTTAATAGAAAAGATGATAATCCTGAGGTTGTGAATTTAATTCTCTGAAGCTACCCATCTGGACATCTTGTAGACTTTATTACAGACTGTCTTTGCGTAATATCTCTACCTCATGACGTGGATAGCCTGGAATTTTCCAGGTCTTTAAAAGTAAGTTGTGCAATTTTAGTAACAGACCTGATTCCTAAACATCTTGAGTTTTTAAAACTACACTCCTTCCTCTCTATTTACACGCAGTGCTAGCAAGTTCAAGGAAAGGATAATCCTTAGATAACAAATTAGAGGACCACTGCTGCTTCATAAGGAAAACTATTATTGTTTTTCCCCAATGGGACATCTAAAAAAAAAGTTTTCCCTTTATTTCACCTAAAAATTCTTCAAAGTCTTTACCTTAAAAAGCCAGTTTGAATGATCCCTTATCTATGCAACTAGAATCTTGGGATTTAGCTCTCTTTTGCTAACTAGCTATTGTGATCTTGGATGAGTAACCACTGTGGGTTTGACTCTTTTCATTGGAAATATCAAAATGGTCTCTTTTAGCTCTAAATCAGTCATTGGCCTATTTCTTGCTACTGCCTGTATAATCTGGCTGAGAATTTCAAGTTAAAGCTCGTTCTTAAACACTATACCTGATTTAACTTCTAGCTCAGTATTTTTCTGAGGGTTTTCACTGGTATAGAAAAAAAGACTATTTCTGAGTTATGAAATGCCATGAGAATCATCTATATCAAATCAATGAGTACACAACTGTATGGCTCCTACTGATGAGCCAACATTTCAAACTCGCCATGATTGCTCTTGTTTAATGTGGCTTCCCTGTATCACTGCTTTCTGAATATAATAACATCATCATCATTAATTATAATTACACCTAATCTGCCAGCTGTTGATTATTTTTCCTCCTTCATTCTTGACTTTTTATATTTTGGATTTTTTTCTTTTTAAATTAACCTTCCCATCTGCAGTATATTTAAAACTTATAATTGCCTTCTTATTGCAAAAAGTCTCTACAGGCACCACTTTCAAAGAGACACATATGTAAGACGAAAGAAAATCAGAATCTCATGTTTTTACTACTTGAATCTCATTGTAGCACTTCCACTTCTGTTCAAGCCAACCAGTCCTTAAAGCATTTCTATCTCTCTCATCCCAATAAAGCCATACAAAAGGAATCGCCTCTTTAGTCATCTGGCTGTGCTTCATAAACTTTTTACAAAAGATCATGCTCTAATCTGCTATCACTAAGGTAACTACATAACATTACTGTGGATGAGAATCTGGCCAATTACACAATTTCACAGTCCTGCTATTAAGTTTCAAGTAATTGCTCAATTCTTGCATAACATGAGCTATTAACATAGCTTATCATGTAGCATGCCAGTATTGAATTTCCATCTGAGGGGTTATTTAATAATGGCATTGAAATAAAAAATGAAATCTGTAGACTCTGAGCAACATCACTGCTTTTACATGCTCTGCAGTCTGTAATAGGCTATTAGATAAAAGACAGTAATGTATTCTGGAAGAGCAGGCCCATTGACAATGAATAAAGGGCATGATTTTATTCTTGCTTCACAAAGAATGATGTCTGTATCTTTCTTAAAAGAATTATAGTCTTCAAAATCTCCCAGACTTATATTCGTCTGCAGCTGGTATATAGCTCTTGTTCTATACAGTATCTTAAGAAGGAAAGCCAGGAATATTTTAGAATATATAGAAAGATATCTAAGAACATAGATGTTTTGAAATGTTAAAGTCACTGAAAATTGTAATATCAACATCTACATATCTAATGAAGAATAAGGAAGAAGGAAAATATTTCTTTAATAACATTTGTAAGAGTTAGTATATATAATTTTAAAAATATATTTTCCACTAATAAAACAAATATTTACAATGTGGATGTTTTAAATTCTTAGCCTTATATACGTGTATATTTCTTAGTTTCTCAAATATTTAACACTGGGACAATTTCTACATGAATATTGATAAATTTTACTGTTTTAAATGCTTAAAAAAATACAGGAGTAATTCTCAAAGGAGTTGATGATCTCTGATTTCTCTGTGATCAGCCAAGCACTCCAGGGCAATGCAAATGGAATTTTCAAAACCTCCAAGAGACAGAGCCATCAGAACTCAAGCCGAGCATACCCCAGTTCTGTGGCTGTTTTTACCCTACAGCAACTCTGTATAAGAGGGAATTGGAAAAAGACACAACTTTTGTTTAAAAATAGTCATGTAACCTTAAGTTACTATATGACACTCTGGTGACTTGTAAGGATTTCAAAGTAACGTGAGCTCCCTTCTTATGCTGTTTATACTGATCCTTTAAAATTCCTATCTGATGAAGGGAAAATCATTGAACACAGTTGAAAAATTTGGCAAGTATTTGAAATATTGAGCAAAAAGAAAAAAAAAAAGTGAAGAAACTTTCCATGCCCTTTACAGGTCCGGAAACAATTCTGAGTGTGATATTCCCCTTTGATTTGCAAAAACCATTTAGAATTCTAAATATTGAATTACACTACAGCTTAGTCGTGTTTTTCAGTTTATGCTATTATAGGGCAAACTGCCTTTGACAGTTTGAAGCAGCAAGTATTGGTAAGTCAATATTTTTTTTTTGGGGGGGGGGTACGCGGGCCTCTCACTGTTGTGGCCTCTCCCGTTGCGGGGCACAGGGTCCGGACATGCAGGCTCAGCGGCCATGGCTCACGGGCCCAGCCGCTCCGCGGCATGTGGGATCTTCCCAGACCGGGGCACGAACCCGTGTCCCCTGCATCGGCAGGCGGATTCTCAACCACTGCGCCACCAGGGAAGCCCTCAATATTTTTAACTGTATCTAAAGAAGAAACATATGTATTGAAAGGAAAAAGAACTATCTTGCTTATTTGAAGAGAGATCATTGGGGCCGTCAGAACACAGTCCACTAGTTTGAGAACTAAACCTCATTAAAAAACAAAGAAAGGCATTATTACAGCAACTGTTTTAAAACAAAAGAAAGGTTTCTTTTATTAATGCATCACACAGACTACAAAATAAGAAAACCCACTGACCGAAAAAAGAGGATCTGTCTGAATCTTAAAAGGAAAATTAAGCACAGGATTATGGTTTGCTCATCTATCATAGCAAAAATGTTATTTTAGCACTGTAATGGAGACAATGACCTTGTTTCCGTGCAAAACCTGGAGTGAGTTACTTTGTAAATTCAGTCAGCTCCGTTAACTGCAGCAACTACAAAAAGTTTGAAAATGTATTCAACGAACTTCTTGAAGTTGACTGATCCATCTTATACATCAACAGTGTATTTGGTTTGGAAATATTATATGTATTATGGATGCAAGGACAGAGCAAAAGCAATTTTTAAAAAGTTGGAAATTAGGATCTATTCGTTCTTTTGCAGTTTTAGCCTATAGCGGGGATATCCTAAAGCTCTTGATTTATAGAATTTGTTCCAAGGGATTGTTTGTATGGAAGGTAAGGAGCTATCAATTTCCTTTTCTTTTTTTTCCTTTTGGATCCACATAAAGGGCATTATCATCGCAACCAGCAAACTCACTGTGAAGGCTCATTTCAGGTATAAAGAACCCATTTTTAAAAATGTAAATTTATATATATATATGTATATTTATGTATCACTCATCACATGATGTGCCCCATGTGTTCATAATAGAATACTTCATTATTATTATTCAGAAAGGAGTATTTTTATTTTATAATGAGACAGTTGTTAGAAATGACAATTGACACAGACCTAATTCTGGGCACTAATCCCAGCACTGGTACCAGCTTGTTTCATTAAATGGGAGAAAGTCTTTCTGCCTCTCTAGGTTTTAATTTCTTCATCTGTAAAAAACAAATTTAGCAGGGTGTTTTATCTTAGAAGAAACCAAATTTAGAATTTCGTATTTGTTTGTTTATGGAACAAGAGGCCAATAACCCCTGTGGACATCTACTATATAAGTGGTTATGGCTGGGGGCTTTGTGTTTGGTGATTTCACTATAGGGAGAAAGAGCTGTTGATTTTTTATTATGTTTTATTTGATCCCACCCCACACGGGCATCTGACAGCTGAGTTTTCACTTGCCCCTTCACCCTCACCATCTTTCCCTAGTATGCCCTACCAGGCTTGAGTGACTGATTTGGAACTCCTTAGAGTTCCAAAAGAGAGAAGGAAAGATCAGCAGCTAAATCAGATGTGTCCTAAAATGCTGGGTGAATCTGCCATAGGATGTACCATGGGAAAGTTCTCCTTTGATGAGAAGGAGATTTCACCACCTTACCACCAGCACCGCACTGTGAGCTCCATGCTCTCAAGCCCACTCACACCTTCCTCCACAGACCTCAGTGCAACAGGAGTGAGCTGGACAAGAAAAGCCATGCCAGATGGGAGCGCATTGCCTGGAAGACGCCCGCAGAAAGATACCCTGATGAGGAACAATGAAGAACACGAGCGTCCCGCAATGTGTGTCCGTGGGAATGCTCCAAGTAACTGAAGCATGTGTTGAGGAAGGAGAGAGGGTAGACTAAGGTCTTGCATCAGGAGCTAGGGGTCTAATAACCAATCTTAATGATCAGTTTAATGAGACCTCCTTTGTACCTCAGAGAGTAATGGGATACAGTACAGATTATAAAATTATGCTCAATTGGCCATGCAAAAGCTCATGACTTACCAACACAATGCCCCTAAAGGTGTCAGAACAGAGGGATACTAGTTTTAGAGCATGTCACAGAGTGCAGGACAATGTCCTGCTCTGACAATGTTAGTTATCTAGTGCTTGTGGAGAGGAGTCCTGGATGACGTGGAGACCTGAGCTGCGGCTTTGAGTCTGTCATTGGGTGAGATCAGAACTGTCCCTTCCTCCCTGTGGATGTCCTCCCACACTGCCTCAAGACCTTAGCTTCCTTCTGTGTTAAATGAGCAGCCAAATAAAGATAAAATAAAGATCCTTTCATTGCTATAATTTTATTACTTCACTGAATACATAAGACCTCATAGAATAGAACAGAATTTTTTGGATAGACAGAAAATAGCAACCAACAATGCAAAGCTGCATATGAGGAATGTTAAATTGTGTGCTGAAGATTAAGAGTGTTTATAAAAATTCAAATCAGTTTACCCGGTTAGGAGCTCTTTGAAGGCAGGAACTATGTCGAAGTTATCTTTCCATCACTACTACCTAACCCTGGTACCTGGCACGTAGCATCTACTTAATTAAATTATTTTAAGAACACAAGTGGATCAATGAGATTAATGTGTTCTCATAATTATTTTTAACAAAGTAAATTTAAAAATTAAATCCAATAAAAACACACTAACATATATTAAGTACTTACTGTGTTCCAGGCATTGTGCTAAATATTTTTACATAAGTTGAAGCTTCATAGCTTCCTTAAAAGTTAGGTACTATTGTTAGTATCTGTATTAGGTTCTCCAGAGAAACAGAATCAACAGAATATATATATATATATATAAAAGGAGATTTATTTTAGGAATTAGCTCACGTACTTACAGAGGCCAAGTCCCACAATCTGTTGTTTGCAAGCTGGGGAACCAGGAAAGCCAGTGGTGCAATTGCAGTTCAAGTCCAAAGGCCTGAGAATGAAGGTAGCTGATGGTGTGACTCCCAGTCCAAAGCCAAAGGCCTCAGAACCAGGAGTTCCAATGTCCAAATATTATCGAATGAATCAGGTCCCGCTGTTCACGACTTTAAAACTCAAATACACACTTAGGAATGTCAGTAGAAAGGAAAGGTGACTTTAATCAGAATGCTGGCAAGCTGGGGAGATGGTGGACTCAGCATCCCCCAAAAACTGCCTTCAAAGATTCTACTCGGCCAAGAAAGCTTTTAAAGGGAAACAGAGAAGTAATCTCAGTTAATGATTGAGATAAGGGGTCAGAGTCGTCACCATCCCCTACTTCATCCAGGCTTGTTGATTCCTAGTGATCTTCCTCTAGCTGGTGTCTTGTTCACGCAATTTAGTCACATAGTTTGTTCAGGAGATTACTGAAGGGGAAGTTAGGGAAGAGATCTGGTCATCTGTTAATTACTTATTCTTCATTTATACTTCTTTGATCTACGGAAAGAACCGACAAGTTAGGCAAGGTATTGTGTGATTAAAAGATTTGAAAGGTGTGCTTGGGCCTGAGATGAGTAGAACATGGAGAGTGCCTGGTTTACCCTATGCTAACATATATATGGAATCTAAGGAAAAAAGAAAAAAGGTCATGAAGAACCTAGGGGTAAGACGGGAATAAAGGCACAGACCTACTAGAGAATGGACCTGAGGATATGGGGAGGGGGAAGGGTAAGCTGGGACAAAGTGAGAGAGTGGCATGGACATATATACACTACCAAATATAAAATAGATAGCTAGTGGGAAGCAGCCGCATAGCACAGGGAGATCAGCTCCCGGGCTTTGTGACCACCTAGAGGGGTGGGATAGGGAGGGTGGGAGGGAGATTGAAGAGGGAGGAGATATGGGAACATATGTATATGTATAACTGATTCACTTTGTTATAAAGCAGAAACTAACACACCATTGTAAAGCAATTATACTCCAATAAAGATGTTAAAAAAATAAAAAATAAAAATAAATAAAAAGTTAGTTACAAGATAGCTCTGCTAAAGTGATAAGAAAAGGGGCTTCTTGCTGAGGGCAGTATCCTGCAGAGAGCTGCTTACAAATCCCCACTTGTCAGAATTCATTCCATTTCTATGGGATTAGGGGCAAAGGTCTATCTTCTGTAACTTCTTCTTGTTGACATAAGGCACTGTGGAAGATGTCAACGCGGGTCTGTAGCATCTCTTTGCTAAGAATTTTAGTTGTCTGCTTATACGTACAGCCAGAACAAGCCGCGATAATTTTGATGCCCACAAAGATATAGATTACCATTATCCCATTCTCTTGAGGCCAGTTCTTGGAATTGTGCTAGCCATAGATTTAGTACTGCTAAAGTTGGAGCAGCTTATGTCATGGCTGCAGTCTGTCATCATGCAGTTAGCTTTTTTCCTCTAGTGGCAGTTATAGGATCTGTAAAATAACTCAGGAATGTGCATCAGACACTGAGTCTGTGACTCTATTGTCCTAATCATTAGCTGCTCAGTTTTGTACTTGGTGGGGGTAGGCCTGTAGGGTTCTGTCCAGTTCCAAAATCTTTATTCACACGTAGTCCTATCCTTTGAACCTGAGCTTGACAAGAAAGTACAATTAAATAAGAAAAATAAACAGTGTTCATTCATTTTCATGTTTCAGCATTTACATTGCTGTAGCAACTGAAAAAAGAGATTGTTTTCTGTGTCACATCAATTAACTCCAATCTCTGCTTATAGAATGCATCACCTGCTTACTGACAGGTATTATCTCCTTAGCTGCAGTTGTAGAAGAATGTGCTTATAAGGGAAGAAATGGGGAAGACATTTGTTGGCCGTAATCAGCCAATGAGAAAAAAATGAATATGCTCACAGTATAATTATGCTTTTAAAGGAGAGAACTTAGCTTTAAGATACGCCATGTTCTGTAAAGACTGCTACCCAAAAGCCATCTCCATTCCTACAGAAACAAAACTCCTTTAGAAATGGTCTTCAATAGGCAAAACTTTGACAGCTTGGTGAACAAAAAATTATAAATTTTTTGAAATGATTTCAAAAAAAAGAAATGGGAAGAAAGCCTACAGATATTTATCTTAATTTGATTTCATTTGTCCTCCTTTTCCTGAATTGTCCTCATATCCAACACTGTTAGATGACTTCTCTATTGAGTGTGACAGACTTGTGAAGAAAGAGGTGAAGAGATGATTTTCTAAACTTTTATGAGTTTGTGTGTCTGAGGTATATCCTCATTAAGAAGAGTTGCCTGCAATTATCCAGTGATCACTTTGGTGTAACTAAAACGTCACTAGGATGCTAATAATCTATAATTGAATATGTTTAAATTACATCTTTTGGAATTACCGAACCCAGAACCTCGATTATTTTTTACCATGATTTCTCAGCACCAAAAGCTTCCAGTTTATGTAGAGTCAAATATTCTAAAGAACTCTTTGTTAAAGTGGTTGACCAGAGGTAAAGCAATTTAAAATACACTAGGCAACAATAATCTTATATTGATCTCTAATTAATCTGGTCTCTTTATACTCATACAAGATGAAATGACTTGATTGGCTTATTTACAAAATTATGATTAAAATATGTATGAACACCCTGACAAGGGTCTTGTATGGAAACATCTTTTTTTACACAGCTAGGAATTCACTTATACTGTTATAGAATATATAGAGGAAGGTAACCAGTCTCAAAATTATATCCAATGCTTGAAGTATCTTTAAAATATTAATATTCCCAGAAGTATTCACAGATCATTTCTATTTTTAAAATATGTGGACTAAGGAAAAAATCAGAGATTAGGTCAATCAATTATGTACACATGTATATCTTCAATGGGGATCATGCTTAAAGACACTTAGCTTCATAAATCCACTTACCTTTGCATCAATTTTGCTTAGATGTCTCACAGGTTTCTCAAATTTATTATGTTCAAAACTTGACTTTTGATATTTCCCTTACAAATTTCTCTTCCTTTAACATTTTTATCTTACTCTTAACACATTGTTTTCTCACTTTCTTAAGATAGTAAACTGGAAAGTTTCCTTTCACTTCTCTCACCCTCACTCTCCACATCTGACACAAGTACTGTTGTTTCTGTCTTAAAATAAGGTTGGCTCTGTCTATTTCTTTCCATCTCCACTGCCACTACTCTAGGGTAAGCTGCTGTCATTTTTCTACCTATCACCTGACTTCTATTGCCCTCCTCAAAGTTATTTCCACTTACAAGCCAGAGCAAACTTTCACAGTTTGCAGAGTACCTTCTTATTTAAGTCTCTTTACATTTAATAAAATATGCAAAATCTTAAAAAAAAAAAAAAAAAGAAGCTTAAGAAGTCCTGTAGGAACTGCTATCTGCTGATCTTTCTGAGCTTATCTGACGCCAGTCCCCACTACCAACTCTTGCAGCATGTCAACCATATGTCTTCTTTTGGTTACAGAAACGTTTTTTCCTGCTCCAGGGCCATCGTACTTGCTGTTTCCTCTCCCTGAGATTCCTTTTCCTTCCTTTTTTCATGTTAATTTTTTAAAAATCCCTTTTAGAATATTTTCATTTATATATATTTATTTGTTGAAATTAATAAAATTAAAATTTTATATTAAAAAATTTAAATTAAAAAATGATATCTTGTTATTTTAGATTCACTAATTTTTTTCAGCTTTGTTGAAGTATGATTGAAATACAATAAACCACACATATTTAAAGATACATGCACCCCAATGTTCATTGCAGCACTATTTATAATAGCCAAGACATAGAAGCAACCTAAAAAACTATAATTTGAAAAGATACATGCACCCCAATGTTCATTGCAGCACTATTTATAATAGCCAAGACATAGAAGCAACCTAAATGTCCATGGACAGATGAATGGATAAAGAAGATGTGGTATACATATATATATATGTATACACACGCAATGGAATATTACTCAGCCATAAAAGAATGAAATAATGCTATTTGCAGCAACATGGATGGACCTAAAGATTATCATAGTGAGTGAAGTAAGCCAGACAAAGACAAATGTCATATGATATCGCTTATATGCAGAATCTAAAAAAAAAAAAATGATACCAATGAACTTATATACAAAACAGAAATAGACCCACAAATATAAAAAACAAACTTTATGGTCACCAGAGGGGAAAGGAGAGGGGGATAAATTAGGAGTTGGGGATTAACATATACACACTACCATATATAAAATAAACCAGTGAGGAACTATTGTATAACACAAGGAACTCTACTCAGTAATTTGTAATAAGCTATAAGGGAAAAGAATCTGAAAAAAACCCCATATATTTATATACATGTATAACTGAATCACTTTGCTGTACACCTGAAACTAACACAGCATTGTAAATCAACTATACTTCAGTAAAAAATAAGATATGCAAACAAATAAATAAATAAAATGTCCAAAAAATAAAGTGAACGTCATGATGAGTTTTGACATGTGTATTCACTCATGAAACCATCACCGTCACTGCATAATGCACATATCCATTACCTCCAGAAGTCTCCTTGTGGCCCTCTGTAATCCCTCCCTTTCTCTTCTCTTTGCCCTTATCATTCTTGTCCTCAGGCAACCCATGTTCTGCTTTCTGTAGTTATAGATTCATTTGCAGATTTTAGAATTTTATATACATGAAATCTTACAGTATATACACTTGGTAACAGGGGTGGGAGGGTTCAGGCTTCTCTCCCTCAGTGTAACTGTTACATCCATGTTGTTGCATGTTAAGAAGAGTTCATTCTTTTTTATTGCTGAGTGCCATCCCATTGTATGGATGCACCAAAATTTGTTTATTGATTTTTGTGTTGATAGATATGTGAACTGTTTCCTGTTTTTGGCTATTAAAAATAAAGTTGCAAAAAAAAGTTACTACAATCATTTATTTACAAGTCTTTTTTTCCAGCTTTACTGAGATAAAATTGGTATACACACAATCTGCACAAAATTAATGTATATATTTGATGATTTTGCACATATATACACTCATGTTACCATCACCGCAATCAAGGTAATAAACATAGAAATCACCTCCAGAAGTTTCCTTCTGCCCTTTGCTGTCTGTGAGTATGTGTACATGTGTGTGTGTACTATTTTGTGGTGAGAAAACTTAACATAAGATTTACTCTTTTAACAAATTTTTAAGTACACAATACCTTATCATTAACTGCAGACCGTGTGTTGCACTGCAAGTCTTTGGAATTTACTAGGCTTGTAGAACTGTACCTTTATACCCATTGAACAACAACTATCTTCCTTATATCTTCCTCATCCCATGCCCTCGTAATCATCATTCTATTGTTTGCTTCTATACATTTGACTATTTTAGGTCTTCGTAGAAGAGGAATCATGTAGTATTTGTCCTTGTGACCGACATTTCTTTTTTTTGTGGGGGGAGGCAGGTTCAGCATTGACAGTATATGATTTATTGTGGTTTAAAGAGCATCATTCAATGAATCACTGAGTGGTTGCAAGCTTTTTAATTTAAACAAATTCTGATACTGGTTGTCCTTCCTTCTTCCATCTCTTTCAAGATTATATATAGCTCCTCCAATGATATTGGTGTCCAAATTTGTCAATTTATTTAAGTAATTTAACCAGACTAGTGTAGGCTTTTCCACTGAGTCAGACAACAGATCTCATTTGTGCCTTGGTCATAAATCCTGATAAAAGGGGTTTCAGAGCAAAAGCAAATTTGATATCTAATATTTAACAAGTAGCCTGGGAAGACTTTTACTTAGAAATCAAAATTTTAATGAAATATTTCAATTCACTATTACATTTCTGAAGATGAACTAGTCTGATGTAATTCTCTTCTTTCAAAGTTCTTTACTGAACTTTCTGTAATTGCTTTTCATGCAAGATTTCAAACATTTGGCCAGATATACATACTGACACAGAAACCAGCATTTTGAAATTGATATGCATATACATAGTGGACTACCTCCCCGATTAACATTTAGGATATAGAATTCTCCCAAAATAGAGCTGAAAATACCATAGTGTTTTTGTTTTCTGTTTTTGTTTTTGTTTTCAAATACTCCACTTGTGGCCCTTCACTTCCTCATTTATTCCCTTTCTTTCTTCTGCCAACCAGATGTGAGTACTGGCTAGGAATTTGTCTTGGCCTCCTGTATTTTTTCCTTCCTATTTTTCTCTTCCAAGAACTTTCTCCTTATATAGGTTCAGTTCTCACCTTTATGTGTGTAACATCTCAGTCTATGGTGATTGACTTATTTCACTTCACTTCTGCCTTCCAGATCCTTAATGTCTTCCAGGACCATCTATGTTGTCACAAATGGTAGGATTTCCTTCCTTATTAAGTATTTCATTGCATGTATATACACTGCTTTTTCTTAATCCATTCATCTGTTGATGGACATTTGGCTTGTTTCCATATCTTGGCTATTGTGATACCAAAAAATAAAAATAATGCTGCAACGTGGGAAGGCAGATAGCTCTTTGAGATTCTGATTTCAGTACTTTTGGATATAAAACCAGAAGTGGGATTGTTGGATCATGTAGCATTTCTATTTTTAATCTTTTGAGGAGCCTCTATACTGTTTTCTGTGTCAACTACATCAATCTACACTCCCACCAACCATGCACAGGGATTCCAGTTTCTCCACAACCTATGCAGTACACACACACACACACACACACACACACACACACATATAAAAGCTATCCTAATAGATGTGAGGTGATAACTTATTGTAATTTTGATTTGCATTTCCCTGATGATTAGTTATATTCAGCACCTTTTTGTATACCTATTGGCCATTTGTATTTCTTTGAAAAAATATTTATTCAGGTCCTTTGCCCATTTTTTAAAGAGAGGTTGAGCTCTGAAGTTTTAAAAACTAAACAATATTTTTACAACAGTTTTAGGTTTACAATAAAATTGAGAGAAAGAAACAGATTTCCCATATATCCCAGCCCCACACATGCATACCACACAGCACATTACCACCAGAATGGTACTTTTTTTTTTTAAACAGAAGAAGAACCTACATTGACACATCATAATTACCCAAAGTCCATAGTTTACCTTAGGGTTCACTCTTGATGTCGTACAGTCTATGGGTTTGGACAAATTTATAATGACATCTATCCATTATTGTAATATCATACAGAGTATTTTCACTGCCCTAAAATTCCTCTGTATTTGGCTTATTCATAACTCCCCCACTCTTACCCCTGGCAACCACTGATCTTTTTACTCTCTCCATAGTTTTGTCTTTTCCAGATCTCCATATAATTGGAATAATGCAGTATATAGCCTTTTAACACTGGCTTCTTAATGTAGTAGCAGGCATTTAAGTTTCCTCCATGTCTTATCATGGCCTGATAGCTCACTTTTGTAGCACTGAATAGTATTCCATTGTCTGGATATACCACAGTTTACTTATCCATTCCCCTACTAAAAGACATTTTGGTTGCTTCCAGATTTTAGCAATTATGAAAAAAGCTGCTATAAGCTTATCTGTATGCATGTTTTTGTGTGGTCATAGTTTTCAATTCCTTTGCTCCTAAATATCAAGAAGCACAATTTCTGGATCGTATGATAAGATTAAGTTCAGTTTTGTAAGACTCTGCCAAACTCTCTTTCAAAGTGGCAGTTCCATTTTGCATTCCCACCAACAATGAATGAGAGTTCCTGTTGCTCCGTATCCTTTTCAAAATTTGGTATTATCAGCATTCTGGATTTTGGCCATTCTAATATGTGTGTAGTGGTATCTCATTGTTTCCATTTTTTGCCCATTTTTCATTAGATTATTTTGTATTTTATTATTGAGTTGTAGGAATTCCTTATAATAAAACCCAATCTGAGGGTTGCATTCTACAAGATAACTGGCCTGTACTCTAAAAACACCAGGGCTGTGAAATACAAAGATGGACTAAAATGCTGTTCAAGTTTAAAGGATTAAAGGCTAGGGAAAACTAAACAGAATGTATGAACCTGTATGAAATCCAGAGCAGAGTTTCTTCTGGAATTTCTTCTACAATTTTTGCTATAAATGACATTATTGGGGCAATATGCAAACTTTGAATATGATCTGTACATTAGATAATAGTACTGTATCAATGTTAGTTTCTTAATTTTCATAATTTACTATGGATAAGCATTCAATTTCCTTGCTCTCAGAAAACACATACACACTCACAGAAAAGCAACAATAAGACAAATATGGTTAAATATTAACAATTGAGAAATCTAGTGAATAACTAGAGTACTTTGTAGTATTTTTATAACTTTTCTATAGATTGGAAATTATTTCAATGTACGAAGTTATAGGAAAATGTCATGATGCCAAAGAATGGTAAATGGAAGAAAGATTAATTATATACTACTTTTAGTTTAAAAAAAAGGTTTAAAACTATATATAATGTATCAGTATATATTTACTTAAAATGCTAGAAAGAAAGAAAAATATTAGTAATATTTAGCTCTAAAGGATGGGATTGTGTGTGATTATAACATTTCTTCTTTGTATATTTCAATATTATCCAAATACTACAATAGATATTCATTATTTTTATCATTGGGAAAAAAGTTAAACATATTTTATAAGTAATTATATAGCTTAAGGCCAAATATCCATCTCTTGAAAGTTAACATGCATTGTATTCTTTTTTTCCCTTTTTCTCTGATAATTAACATATACTTGAGTTCCACAGAAGACTTTTAAAATAACTTGCTTCTTTGACTATAGTCATAAGCAGTGAAGCTTTTAGTTTCTTATAACTGTAATTGTCTGAAAGCAAGAATAGCTGATAAGAGTAGGGACTACAAGTAAAATGGACTTGGGTTCTAATCTTTTTACTGGCCATGTGATCCAAGGTAAATCATCTCATTTTTTAGTTTCTTTACTTTTCAAATTGGGAAAATACTAGTAAAGTATTTCATGAGGTTTTCTATGGGCTGACTTGTGTCCTTACCTAATTCATATGTTGAAATCCTAATTCTCAGTACCTTAGAATATTTGGAGACAGGGTTTTTACAGAGGTAATTAAATTAAAATAAGATTATTAAGGTTGGCCCTAATACAGTGTGACTGGTGGTTTTGTAAGAGGCAATTTGAACACAGACAGATACAGAGAGAATTCAATGGGAAGAAGCACAGGGAGAAGGCGGCCATCTACAAGTTACAGAATGAAGCTTAGAACAGACCCTTCCCTCAGGGCTCTCAGAAGGAACCAATATTGCCAATACCTTAATCTTGGACTTCCAGCCTCCGGAACTGTGAGAAAATGAATTTCTCTTGTTTAAGCCCTTCAGTCTTTGTTATGGCAGCACTAGCAAACTAATACAAGGTTATAAGGAGCATTAAAAGAGACCATATGAGTAAAATTTTAGCAAGTGCCTGGTACAAAATAGACTTAATAAATGGGATTTATCATTATTGTTTTTAAAATATAGAAGTTCTCATGATTAACTACAGATGTTTTTCTGTATAGTTAATCCTAAAATAAAATGCAATTGGCGATTCTTTCATCAATTCTTAAATCAGAGACTGTGACCTGAAAAATAATTATTATAATTATATATTAAAAGTGACTTTGGAGTTAAACTAGTCTAGCTCTTCCCCTTTTATTTACTGAGAACAGAGAGATTATATAATTTTTGTCCAAGTAGAAAGTAAGTCAGAGGCAAAACTATTTTTATTGTATAAACCTCCAGACTTTTATGCAAGAATTATTTTATACCACAGTATGTTACTTATAGCTGTGTTTGTTTTATTTTATAAAATTGTCACTTTCCTATATAAAAGATATATTTTCTCCTTCTCCTGTTTTCTACTCTTCAAAATTAATTTGTGTTTCCCTATTTCTGTGTAAGAGGATATACCTTAATTGTCCAAATTACTTTTTATTATATAGGGACTATTTCTGTCTTTTGACTAGGAAGATCATATCCATGAGACCTCTTTATATTCCAGGAAGCATTAGGATCCACCCTATAAAGCTGGCATCATTACTTTTATTGCCATGGAATCTGTCGGAATCCTATTTGGAAAGCTGAGGTAAAAGCAGTTGACCACATTGGAGGAGTATTGAAGTAAAGGTTCGTGAGCCCAGACCAACTATGAGGCTGAAGCTGTGCATGGGGGTGGGGGTATACTCAAAGTAATTGGGAGGCAACCAAGGTCATACATATCTGGGAACAATGCATTGTTTGTGGGTCACTCAGAAACAGGCACTAAAAAGAACCATACAGGGTTGGAGAGAACCATACATATCAGGATGAACAAGTGAGGATCTGGTCAAGCTGTAGTTGGAATAGAGATACACTTTCCTTTCACATCTGTGGAAGGAGGAGAGAGATGTGAACTCAGAAAATTGCATGTGGAGTATTTTTGCCTCAAGAGTTGAGAGATGGTTTAGAATTCAGGAATTTCTGCTTCCCCTTTCCAGTGTTAATGGATCATTATTTTCAAAGTCACCTTAGAACACCCTGACAAGGAAATCCTGAGTGTCCAAAACTTGCACAGCATGCCTATAGTATGTCTGGGAGTCTGTCTTTGAAAAATATTCCGTTTAGAGGCTTTATTAAATTCCAATTGGATGACTTCTTAACTTCTGAGATGATCCAGTCTTCGATAGTTTGATGGGGCTTCCCTGGTGGCGCAGTGGTTGAGAGTCCGCCTGCCGATGCAGGGGACACGGGTTCGTGCCCCAGTCCAGGAAGATCCCACATGCCGCGGAGCGGCTGG
>NC_041214.2:103265315-103272841 GCF_002837175.3 Physeter macrocephalus | reverse complement strand
CGCTGAGCCTGCGCGTCCGGAGCCTGTGCTCTGCAACGGGAGAGGCCACAGCAGTGAGAGGCCCGCGTACCGCAAAAAAAAAAAAAAAAAAAAATAGTTTGATGGACTTCATGAACATCATATGAGGAAGCTTTAACTTCTTGTTTAGGTAAACTTGAAAAATAGATGATTTAGTATGGAATCACATCTAAAGATTTCAAACTAAATTGGAAATAGGTAATCAAATCTTAATAAGTCCTTATTTAATTACAATAAGATAACAACCACCCCATTGGTTATTTCTGTTTTTTGGACCTTCAGCCCTTGAGCCTACAGATATCCATAAATCTCCTTTCTCCATGAAAACATCTTCACAATATAGGTTTGGAGTGAAAAAAAAGCAAGACACAGGAAAGGGTGATGAGTATACTAACCTATTAAGTAAAAAAGGGGTGAAAGCTAATATGTATTGCTACTTACTTGTACATGTATAAAGTATTTGGAAGGATATAAAAATGGAACAACAGTGTTTATTTGTTGGCAGTGGCAGGGGCACTGTGGAATGGGAACTTGGAAGATGGTGTAAGGGATTGGAAGGAAAAATAATTTTTCTAGTAAACACATGCACATACACACATGTATATACACATACACACAAATATATGTGTATATCTATAAATATATAATTTTAGCTTCATAAATATCTTACCTATTCAAAAATTTTTAAAAGTAGTGTTTAACAGTAACGTGAATTACTCCTTAATTAAAATTAAAGTGAAATAACTGTGAAAACCAAGTAGTGAAACAAGTATAAGGTTGGGTGTTGAGATATTTGGATATAATAAATTTTAAGCATGGTGATTGAAAGCTCAGAAACATTGAAAAAATACAGTATTTGCCTAAAATCCCCATCAGGTTTTAAGTACCTAATTCAATGATTTATGGAGTTTAATAAATAAGACAAATCAGAAATGTAAATATGTTAGTGTACATCAAATTTATCATTTCATTTCTGCAAGAGTAATTTTGAAGACTTTCCAAGAATCAGAAAACCACATGTTAGAGCTTTGCAATTTCTCTATACTTTGACTAATTCGACAATAGAGTAAATTGAGAAATAGCCACTCAATGCTGAATTATATTCGTGCAGCTCCTTAAGAAAAGCTGTGGTTTACCTGAGCCATAGTTTATTGAAATGAATCTAACATTATAAATCCTCTTTGTGATTAATTCTTTGCTTAATACCATGTTTAAAAGAGAAGTGAAGGACAATAAAACAACCCACCATCCTGAAACTGATGTGTTGCTCACTGTTTAGACCCTTTTTCTATGTATCATCCCAGGTACCTCACATTCCCAGTACATTTGTACTACATTACTTGTGTATGCAGTATTGCCATCCTCCCCCTGCCCCCCTCAGAATACCTCTTCTCCATTTCTTCAATCATTTAAGTCTTTCCTTCACAGCTCACATAAAATTCTAGTTACTCTCGGGAATTCCCTGGCAGTCCAGTGGTTAGGACTCAGTGCTTTCACTGCGGCAACCTGGGTTCAGTCCCTGGTCGGGGAACTAAGATGCCGCAAGCCGTGCAGGGTGCAGTCAAAAAAAATTATATTACTCTCATTGTTTTCCACTACCAGCCCCAACGATCTGAACTTTCTGAAGAGCTCTTATCAAGGTCATTGATGGACCCAGATACTACTTATTTCATCTATGCTATGGCATCCATCATTTGCCAAAGGACCTTAAAGTCACAAGGGGGTTAGTGAGTAAGATACTAGCTTCATTCAAGAGATTGAGTTCACGCATTGAAATTATGGATCCCATCAACATGGGCAACTAGACTTCAAAACCAGCAGGCTGTAAAGTTGAGAGGCAGCTAAAATATCCATGCCCATAAGGGAAAACTGTGCTTGATACCTAGTTCTTAGCATAATGTCTAGTATATAATATATGCTCTCTACTCAATAAATATTTGTTGAACAATAGAATCAAATCCATTAGTTTCTATACAAAAATTCCATTAAAATGCAGATTTACTGAGGACATTTCATCAAAACTAAATTTAAGATGGCTACTCTTTTTGGTAAACCAGTAATAGCTCCTTCTGGCAAACTTATCACTGTGTGAACACCAAATTTTAGTAAATGTAGACTGATTGTATGTGGAAAATTAGAATGTTGTGATTAACAAATCAGTTAAATGTGCATTCTGTGTGTATGGGTGATTTGCTTTAAATGTCTTACGTGAGATTTCCTGATTACAAAGTAGTTTATCAATTATCTTCTCAACTAGATTGGAACCAGTAAGGTGAGAACTTCATCTTCTCTCCCCTGGAATGCCCAATTCCACACGTTTGGTTGTTGATGAAAAATGTGAGACGTAGAGAGAAGCAAGTTGACATAAAGCAACTGTATGATTGCCCATGATTGAAAGGACTTAGAAAAGTTTGATCAATCATAGTAACATCAAGGGACAATTTTGAAGCAAGAATCTTTCTCTTGCCAGTTCTCTAGGAGTACTTTCCATTCCTTGCTTTGAACTTGGAGATGAGTCAGTAGAGCAAAAGAAATCAGAGTATTTGGGCAAGGCCCCAACCAAACCACCTTCTTCTCATTGATTTTTCCAAAGCCAACTCCTAGAGGCTAGCCTACTGGCAGTCATGACTAGCTCCATGTTATCATCCACTTAGGGCCCTACAGTCCAGCAGTTTGGCCACATATTATTGCCAACCATCATTCTGCTGTAACAATCCTTCTGCTGTAACAATCATTCTGCTGAGTACAGTAGACTGTACTTGGTTTTCACCAGGCAAGAATTAACCTAATTTGTTTCTAATCTAGTTATGTTTAATGATATAGTCACATTACATGCAGAAGTTCAGTGGGAGAACTTTATTACTTGTTAATAATGTCGAATCATAACCAAATCAATTTCAAGCAACAATGCCTGATATGAGGAAAGGTCCCTTTCATTTCAGTCATTGCTGAGTAAAAATTTGACAGTGGTTTAAATTCATACTGTTAGTGCAAAAACAGTTTTTAGAGAGTATCTGGTCCAGATTTCTCATTTTCAAACAAGAGATGAGCAGCTTGGGGAAGTTGAGCTCCCTCAGTGCATTTATGACTCTGTGATACAAGTAAAAATAGAAGGTAGGTCTCCCAACTCCTTCAGTTCTACAAATACTGATTTTTTTCCTATACTATACTATACCATACTTTCTAGCAACAAAATCTAAAATAAGCAACAAAATTAAATGGCACAATTATGATCATTTAAAGAAGAAAATGTGTGAACACATTATTTTAATTTGCTTATGTATACTATTTCCAGTTATACTGAAAAGTAAAATGCAAGCATATTAAGAGAAAAATGAAACAATGTTTTTCGCTTTCATGATAATGTTTAGTGTTTCATAATTTTGATATTACTGTTTCAAAAAGAATTTAAGGGGGCTAATTCTTAAATTGTCAGTTATTAAAATGTGTATACAATTTCTATTACAGCATTAATAGAAAAGGCTGGTCTCTAAATGTTGGTGATAAAGATGAATAGTTCTCATAACTAATTTCTGAACCATGTGTTTCTTTCAAGTGGGATCCTCCCAGACCGGGGCGCGAACCCGGTTCCCCTGCATCGGCAGGCGGACGCGCAACCACTGCGCCACCAGGGAAGCCCCTCATAACTAATTTCTGAACCATGTGTTTCTTTCATATTTCATGGGTGTATTAATATAGTTCTCTGCATGTTATATTTCAGAGGTGTATCTTAGAATAATTGTTTCATGTATGTTCAAGACACACAAGCAAAATTCAATATAATAAAGCACAGATACATTAGACAAACAAGTCTCTTATAGGTAAGGACAGGGTGAATTCAGTTGAAATTATGATTCACCATTCCATTCATAAACACTTATCAGTGCTAACATGCTTTCTAAGCTTCAGTAGTCTGAATAGTTTATAGCAGACATTGCAAAAGGATCATTTCTTCTTTAAATGGAGAAATATTGCAGACTGAAGAGTTCTTTTCCTTCTGGAACTGTTACTCTTACGAGATAAATATAAATGTGTTTCTTTAATGATGCACGCAAGCAATTTCAAATAAAATGGGAGTTCTGCAGAGAGACTGAACAGAGAGCAGACCCTATCATGGTTTAACTAAATGGAGCTCAGTATCTGAAAAGATGTCACTCTTATGATCAGTATGAACTTGAACAGATATTCAACTTTTGCAAAATAATATAACCCAAGACATTACCCAGTTAACAGGGAGTTTTCTAGCAGTCAGTATATACACCATAATAATTTTTTATCTCTACTCAAAGATGGAAGATGGTCCCTGTTCCCATGCCTGATGTAAACTGCAGAAAATAAGATCATTCACTGTGAAGAGAAGTTTGGTGATATGTTAGGAGGAAAAAGCCATGTTGGGTAAAATTAACTCCGACAAATAATACAAATAACTTCTATCAGGAGACTACTCAGGGCAAAGTGCCAATGAAGAAAAAATTTTAACTAGAAAAACATTTCTTCTTATAGCAACAAAAAAGAGAGATAATTTTCACCTGCTGTGAAAATACGAAGTTAAAGAACTCTATTAAGACATAGCATGTGTAGTGTAGTGGTTCACATCCATTAAGTCTGGACTCCCAATCATTGTAGTATGATTATCATACTTAGTTCCTATACATAAAATATTTTGAGGATATTATTATCCTTTTTTTTGGAGATTAGAAATCTGAGTCGTAGGGAGTGTAAATCATTTACTTAAGGCCATGCAGCTATTGACTGGAAGAGGTGAGGTTCAAATCCAGAGAATCAGATGCCACTGCCAACCACTTGATCTCTAAAATATGCTGGTTTCTGCAATTTTTAAATGATTAAATAGAGACCCATATGCTAAAAATGTTAGGAACTACAGACTGGGAAGAAAAACTTTAGAGTCAGAGAAACCTGGCTTGAATTCCATTTCCGTCACTTGCTAGAACATATTGAGAAACTTAATTAATTATTGGACTCTCAGTTTTTTCCTGTATGGATTAACTCCTGGTTATCAATATTTATTCTCAGTGCACTCTAGGAAATGTGAATGATCACTTTTAGATTCAAGAAAGGATGTAGACACAAATGTTGAAGCTGCAAAAATAATATGTTTCAGAGCATGAAAGATGTAGGTAGAGTTGAATTTATATTTCACAAGGATTAAAAAAACTTGGCTACGGACTAGATTTTCATTCTTCTCTCCTGCTTACATTTATATTTTATCATAAAATAATTCTGCATTAACTTTTTATATGAAAGATTTTTTTTAATTCTAATTTTTTAACTGCCTTCTTAGGATTTTGCCCTGTTCCATTATTTTTTATCTTCAGTTTATTGAATATAGACAAAATAAACCGACAGTTAATTTTTTTTAACATCTTTATTGGAGTATAATTGCTTTACAATGGTGTGTTAGTTTCTGCTGTATAATAAAGTGAATCAGCTATATATCCCCATATCTCCTCCCTCTTGCATCTCCCTCCCACCTTCCCTATCCCACCGCTCTAGGTGGACACAAAGCACCGAGCTGATCTGCCTGTGCTATGCGGCTGCTTCCCACTAGCTATCTGTTTTACATTTGGTAGTGTACATATGTCCATGCTACTCTCTCACTTCTTCCCAGCTTACCCTTCCCCAACCCCATGCCCTCAAGTCCATTCTCTATGTCTGCATCTGTACTCCTGTCCTGCCCCTCGGTTCTTCAGAACCTTGTTTTTTTCTTTAGATTCCATATATATGTGTTAGCATATGGTATTTGTTTTTCTCTTTCTGACTTACTTCACTCTATATGACAGTTTCTAGGTCCATCCACCTCAATACAAATAATTCAGTATCGTTTCTTTTTATGGCTGGGTAATATTCCATTGTATATAGGTGTCACATCTTCTTTATCCATTCATCTCTCGATGGACACTTAGGTACCTTCCATGTCCTGGTTATTGTAAATAGAGCTACAATGAACATTGTGGTACATGACTCTTTTTGAATTATGGTTTTCTCTGGGTATAAGCCCAGTAGTGGGATTGCTGGGTTGTATAGTAGTTCTATTTTTAGTTTTCTGAGGAAACTCCATACTGTTCTCCATACTGGCTGTATCAATTTACATTCACACCAACAGTGCAAGAGGGTTCCTTTTTCTCCACACCCTCTCCAGCATTTATCGTTTGTAGATTTTTTGATGATGGCCATTCTGACCGGTGTGAGATTATAATTCATTGTACTTTTGATTTGCATTTCTCTAATAATTAGTAATGTTAAGCATCCTTTCATGTGTTGGTTGACAATCTGTATATCTTTGGAGAAATGTCTATTTAGGTCTTCTGCCCATTTTTGGATTGGGTTGTTTTTTGTGCCAGTACCATACTGTGTTGATTGCTGTAGCTTTGTAGTATAGTCTGAAGTCAGGGAGTCTGATTCCTCCATATCCGTTTTTTTCTCTCAATGTTGCCTTTGCTATTTGGGGTCTTTTGTGTCTCCGTACAAATTTTAAGATTTTTTGTTCTAGCTCTGTAAAAAAATGCCATTGGTAATTTGATAGGGATTGCATTGAATCTGTAGATTGCTTTGGGTAATATTGTCATTTTCACAATATTGATTCTTTCAGTCCAAGAACATGGTATATCTCTCCATCTGTTTGTGTCATCTTTAATTACCTTCATCAGTGTCTTATAGTTTTCTTCATACAGGTCTTTTGTCTCTTTATGTAGGTTTATTTCTAGGTATTTGATTCTTTTTGTTGCAATGGTAAATGGGAGTGTTTTCTTAATTTCACTTTCAGATTTTTCCTCACTGGTGTATTAGAATGCCAGAGATTTCTGGGCATTAATTTTGTATCCTGCTACTTTACCAAATTCATTGATTAGCTCTAGTAGTTTTCTGGTAGCATCTTCAGGATTCTCTATGTATAATATCATGTCATCGGCAAACAGTGACAGCTTTACTTCTTTTCCGATTTGGATTCCTTTTATTTCTTTTTCTTTTCTGATTTCTGTGGCTAACACTTCCAAAACTATGTTGAATAATAGTGATGAGAGTGGGCAGCCTTGTCTTGTTCCTGATCTTAGTGGAAATGGTTTCAGTTTTTCACCATTGAGAACGATGGTGGCTGTGGATTTGTCATATATGTCTTTATTTTGTTGAGGTAAGTTCCCTCTAGGCCTACTTTCTGGAGAGTTTTTATCATAAATGGGTACTCAATTTTGTTGAAAGCTTTTTCTGCATCTATTGAGATGATCATATGGTTTTTCTCCTTCACTTTGTTAATATGGTTTATCACATTGAGAGATTTGTATACATTGAAGAATTCTTGCATTCCTGGGGTAAACCCCACTTGATCATGGTGTATGATCCTTTTAATGTGCTGTTGGATTCTGTTTGCTAGTATTTTGTTGAGGATTTTTGCATCTATGTTCATCAGTGATATTGACCTGTAGTTTTCTTTTTTGTGACGTCTTTGTCTGGTTTTGGTATCAGGGTGATGGTGGCCTCGTAGAATGAGTTTG
>NC_041214.2:103263700-103265134 GCF_002837175.3 Physeter macrocephalus | reverse complement strand
CACCTGGTCCTGGGCTTTTGTTTGTTGGAAGATTTTTAATCACAGTTTCAATTTCAGTGCTTGTGATTGGTCTGTTTATATTTTCTAATTCTTCCTGGTTCAGTCTTGGAAGGTTGTGCTTTTCTAAGAATTTGTCCATTTCTTCCAAGTTGTCTATTTTATTGGCATAGAGTTGCTTGTAGTAAGGATGTCTCATGATCCTTTGTATTTTTTCAGTGTCAGTTTTTACTTTTCCTTTTCATTTCTAATTCTATTGATTTGAGTCTTCTTTTTTTCTCAATGAGTCTGCCTAGTGGTTTATCAATTTTGTTTATCTTCTCAAAGAATCACCTTTTAGTTTTATTGATCTTTGCTATCGTTTCCTTCCTCTCTTTTTCATTTATTTCTGATCTGATCTTAATAATTTCTTTCCTTCTGCTGACTTTGGGGTTTTTTTGTTATTCTTTCTCTAATTGCTTTAGGTGTAAGTTTCGGTTGTTTATTTGAGTTGTTTCTTGTTTCTTGAGGTAGGATTACATTTCTCTAAACTTCCCTCTTAGAACTGCTTTTGCTGCATCCCATAGGTTGGCTAATCATTTATCAATTTTGTTTATCTTCTCAAAGAACGAGCTTTTAGTTTTATTGATCTTTGCTATCGTTTCCTTCCTCTCTTTTTCATTTATTTCTGATCTGATCTTAATGATTTCTTTCCTTCTGCTGACTTTGGGGTTTTTTTGTTATTCTTTCTCTAATTGCTTTAGGTGTAAGTTTCGGTTGTTTATTTGAGTTGTTTCTTGTTTCTTGAGGTAGGATTATATTTCTCTAAACTTCCCTCTTAGAACTGCTTTTGCTGAATCGCATAGGTTTTGTCATGTTTTCACTGTCATTTGTTTCTAGATATTTTTTGATTTCCTCTTTGATTTATTCAGTGATCTCTTGGTTATTTATTAATGTATTGTTTAGCCTCCATGTGTTTGTATTTTTTACAGATTTTTTTTTCCTGTAATTGATATCTAGTCTCATAGCATTGTGGTCAGAAAAGGTACTTGATATGATTTCAATTTTCTTAAATTTAACAAGGCTTGATTTGTGACCCAGGATATGATCTATCCTGGAGAATGTTCCATGTGCACTTGAGAAGAAAGTATAATCTGCTGTTTTTGGATGGAATGTCCTATAAATATCAATTAAGTCCATCATGTTTAATGTATCATTTAAAGCTTGTGTTTCCTTATCTGTAAAGGTTTTAATTTCTCCATCAAATCTGAATGAGATCCTTTCTGGGTAGAGTCATCTTGGTTGTAGGTTTTTCCCTTTCATCATTTTGGATATGTCCTAACACTCCCTTCTGGCTTGCAGAGTTTCTGCTGAAAGATCAGCTATTAACCTTATGGGGATTCCCTTGTATGTGAATTGTTCTTTTCCCTTGCTGCTTTTAATATGTTTTCTTTGTAT
>NC_041214.2:103263237-103263675 GCF_002837175.3 Physeter macrocephalus | reverse complement strand
CTGCTCTGCAGTAGTTATTTTCACTATTTTATCTTCCAGGTCACTTATCAGTTCTTCTGACTCAGTTATTTTGTTATTGATTCCTTCTAGGGAATTTTTAATTTCATTTATTGTGTTTTTCATCATTGTTTGTTTGCTCTTTAGTTCTTCTATGTCCATGTTAAACGTTTCTTGTATTTTCTCCATCCTATTTCCAAGATTTTGGATCATTTTAAATTTTATTACTCTGAATTCTTCTTCAGGTAGACTGCCTATTTCCTCTTAATTTGTTTGGTCTGGTGGGTTTTTACCTTGATCCTTCCTCTGCTGTTTATTTCTCTGTCTTCTCATTTTGCTTGACTTACTGTGTTTGGGGTCTCCTTTTCACAGGCTGCAGGTCCGTAGTTCCCATTGTTTTCGATGTCTGCTCCCATGGGTAAGGTTGGTTCAATGGGTTGT
>NC_041214.2:103262040-103263166 GCF_002837175.3 Physeter macrocephalus | reverse complement strand
TTATTGTGTTTTTCATCATTGTTTGTTTGCTCTTTAGTTCTTCTATGTCCATGTTAAACGTTTCTTGTATTTTCTCCATCCTATTTCCAAGATTTTGGATCATTTTAAATTTTATTACTCTGAATTCTTCTTCAGGTAGACTGCCTATTTCCTCTTAATTTGTTTGGTCTGGTGGGTTTTTACCTTGATCCTTCCTCTGCTGTTTATTTCTCTGTCTTCTCATTTTGCTTGACTTACTGTGTTTGGGGTCTCCTTTTCACAGGCTGCAGGTCCGTAGTTCCCATTGTTTTCGATGTCTGCTCCCATGGGTAAGGTTGGTTCAATGGGTTGTCTAGGCTTCCTGGTGGAGGGGACTGGTGCCTGTGTTCTGGTGGATGAGGCTAGATCTTGTCTTTCTGGTGGGCAGCACCACGTCCGGTGGTGTGTTTTAAACTATAATCTCTTCAAATATTTTCTCAGTCCCTTTTTTTTCTCTTCTTTTCCAGGACCCCTATAATTTGGATGTTGGTGTGTTTAATGTTGTCCCGGAGGTCTCTGAGATAGTTTCTGGTGGATGAGGCTAGATCTTGTCTTTCTGGTGGGCAGCACCACGTCCGGTGGTGTGTTTTAGGTGTCTGTGAACTTAGTATGATTTTAGGCAGCCTCTCTGCTAATGGGTGTGGTTTCGTTCCTGTCTTGCTAGTTGTTTGGCATAGGGTGTCCAGCACTGTAGCTTCTGGTCGTTGAGTGGAGCTGGGTCTTAGCATTGAGAGGGAGATCTCTGGGAGAGCTTTCAGCGTTTGATATTATGTGGGGCTGGGAGGTCTCATGTGGACCAATGTCCTGATGTCAACTCTCCCACATCAGAGGCTCAGGCCTGACAGCCGGCCAGAGCACCAAGACCCTGTCAGCCACATGGCTCAGAAGAAAAGAATGAAAGAAAGAAAAAAAAAAATAAATAAAATAAAATGAAGTTATTAAAATGGAAATAATTATTAAAAATAAAAAAGTTAAAAAGTAATAAATAAATAGAAAGAGAGAAAGAAAGAAGAGAGCAACTAAATCAAAAAATAAATACACCAGTGATAAGAAGTGCTAAAAACTATACTAAAAAAAAAAACAAAACGACAGCCAGAACCCTGGGGCA
>NC_041214.2:103229072-103256883 GCF_002837175.3 Physeter macrocephalus | reverse complement strand
TCAATTCTTTTCATTCTTTTTTCTTTATTCTGCTCTGCAGTAGTTATTTTCACTATTTTATCTTCCAGGTCACTTATCAGTTCTTCTGACTCAGTTATTTTGTTATTGATTCCTTCTAGGGAATTTTTAATTTCATTTATTGTGTTTTTCATCATTGTTTGTTTGCTCTTTAGTTCTTCTATGTCCATGTTAAACGTTTCTTGTATTTTCTCCATCCTATTTCCAAGATTTTGGATCATTTTAAATTTTATTACTCTGAATTCTTCTTCAGGTAGACTGCCTATTTCCTCTTAATTTGTTTGGTCTGGTGGGTTTTTACCTTGATCCTTCCTCTGCTGTTTATTTCTCTGTCTTCTCATTTTGCTTGACTTACTGTGTTTGGGGTCTCCTTTTCACAGGCTGCAGGTCCGTAGTTCCCATTGTTTTCGATGTCTGCTCCCATGGGTAAGGTTGGTTCAGTGGGTTGTCTAGGCTTCCTGGTGGAGGGGACTGGTGCCTGTGTTCTGGTGGATGAGGCTAGATCTTGTCTTTCTGGTGGGCAGCACCACGTCCGGTGGTGTGTTTTAGGTGTCTGTGAACTTAGTATGATTTTAGGCAGCCTCTCTGCTAATGGGTGTGGTTTCGTTCCTGTCTTGCTAGTTGTTTGGCATAGGGTGTCCAGCACTGTAGCTTCTGGTCGTTGAGTGGAGCTGGGTCTTAGCATTGAGAGGGAGATCTCTGGGAGAGCTTTCAGCGTTTGATATTATGTGGGGCTGGGAGGTCTCATGTGGACCAATGTCCTGATGTCAACTCTCCCACATCAGAGGCTCAGGCCTGACAGCCGGCCAGAGCACCAAGACCCTGTCAGCCACATGGCTCAGAAGAAAAGAATGAAAGAAAGAAAAAAAAAAATAAATAAAATAAAATGAAGTTATTAAAATGGAAATAATTATTAAAAATAAAAAAGTTAAAAAGTAATAAATAAATAGAAAGAGAGAAAGAAAGAAGAGAGCAACTAAATCAAAAAATAAATACACCAGTGATAAGAAGTGCTAAAAACTATACTAAAAAAATCCCACAGACGCAGCGTACATCAAGTTGACTGGGGAGATTCAATCTGCTGCTGCTGAGGCTGCTGGGAGAGATTTCCCTTTCTCTTCTTTGTTCGCACAGCTCCTGGGGTTTAGCTTTGGATTTGGCCCTGCCTCTGCACGTAGGTCACCTGACGGTGTCTGTTTCCCGCCCAGACAGGATGGGATTAATGGAGCAGATGATAGGGGGCTCTGGCTCACTCAGGCTGGGGGAGGGAGGGGTGTGGACTGTGGGGTGAGCCTCCAATGGCAGAGGCTGGCATGATGTTGCAACAGCCTGACGCATGCCATGTGTTCTCCCCAGGATGTTGTCCCTGGATCAAGGGACCCTGGTAGTGGTGGGCTGCAGAGGCTCTGGGAGGGGAGGTGTGGATAGTGACGTGTGCTTGCACACAGGTTTCTTGGTGGTGGCAGCAGCAGCAGCCTTAGCATCTCGTGCCCGTCTCTGGGGTCCACGCTGATAGCCGGGCTCGCACCTGTCTCTGGAGCTCCTTTAAGCGGTGCTCTTAATCCCCTCTCCTCGCGCACCAGGAAACAAAGAGGCAAGAAAAAGTCTCTTGCCTCTTCGGCAGCTCCAGACTTTCCCGGACTCCCTCCCGGCCAGCTGTGGCGCACTAGCCCCCTTCAGGCTGTGTTCACGCAGCAAACCCCAGTCCTCTCCCTGGGATCCGACCTCTGAAACCCGAGCCTCAGCTCCCAGCCCCCGCCCACCCCAGCAGGTGAACAGACAAGCCTCTCAGGCTGGTGAGTGCTGGTCGGCACCTATCCTCTGTGTGGGAATCTCTCCGCTTTGCCTTCCGCACCCCTGTGGCTGCACTCTCCTCCATGGCTCTGAAGCTTACCCCCATGCCCACCCCCCATCTCTGCCAGTGAAGGGGCTTCCTAGTGTGTGGAAACTTTTCCTCCCTCATAGCTCCCTTGCTGAGGTGCAGGTCCTGTCCCTATTCTTTTGTCTCTGTTTTTCCTTTTTTTCTTTTACCCTATCCTGGTACATGGGGAGTTTATTGCCTTTTGGGCAGTCTGAGGTCTTCTGCCAGCGTTCAGTAGGTGTTCTGTAGGAGTTGTTCCACACTTAGATTTATTTCTGATGTATTCGTGGAGAGGAAGGTGAAATCCATGTCTTACTCCTCCGCCATCTTGAAGGCGTCCCCTGACAGTTAATTATTATAGACGTGAAACTGCTAAGTGTCCATGAAGCAATCTCTTTTTATTATCTAAATTACAGTGGAAGGAAAAATGTTCATTTATAAACTGAGTATAAGCCAATGACATGCAAGCTTATTACAGTAGAGTCAACAAACTAAAAATTTGCTTCCATATATTACACTTTAATTTTGTTGTGGTTCCATCTATTTTGTCTCATGATGTATAAATGACTTAATTTTATCCCAAATCTAAGAAAAACTTTTTCAGATTTTTTTTATGATCTGAAGAGAGCAGTGGTTTGAATATCTTATTTTGCTTGTTAAATTACAAAACTTGCAAATTTAAATCAAATGTCTCACATCTAAAGAAATATTTGTGATTTTACTTTATAAACAATATTTTTTTAAAAATTGTGACTCTTTGTAAGATGCAATAAGATGCAACAATCTTTGAAATTATTTTGGAAGGTTAAATATAACTTTATTGAAATAAAATGACAGAAATAAAATAAAATAAATGATTTTTCCCAGATCAGGAAATTTTCTAATATAATTTTAATTGGCTTGATGTTGAATTCTGCCAATGAAATTCTTATATTAAAGAATTTTATTTCTTTCAAATTTATTCTAAACTTTTGTATATGTGTATACCAAACATACACAAACATATGCATTTATATACCCGAGCTGAGGCTCGCGTTTTGGAGAAAATATATTTATTTCCATGATATAGATATTTTATATATATCTCTCTCTCTAAGGAATAGTTGCCCAGTTCTGATCTGAAAATAGAATGGTGAAAACTTTCAGAAATCTGTAACTAGGCTTTGAACAGCTCTTCCATAGCTGCTCAAGGCAAATAATGCTTGTGTTAGTATCTAAGTCAGATGTAACAAAGGAGAAATGCTCAAAATACTACGATGTTGTTACCATTTGTTACAACAAAAGGGAAATTTCACATCTTCTTAGCTTTACGAAAAAAGCCAAATAAAACAAAAATGCTGAAGTTGGACTTAAAAACAAGAACACAGCCCTTCCCTACAATCATATAAGAGAGGCATTTTGAGAGCAGGTGTTCAGTGGCTTGGATTTAGCTAAATTTGGTTCAGTCAATGGCTCACTGTTGAGAAAAGTTGACCTAGTCAGTTTTTGAAATAGTGCTTTTTGAATACTAGCACCCAGGGTGAATTTGACCAGATAACACACATTAATGGCATAGTTTTTTATTTAAGTATTTTTTCTATGACTTGCTCAATTATTGCAAAAAGCAGCAAATACATCTAAATTTTACTTATCCATCCTCCTTTATCCACAACTTCTCTAACGTTTTCTACTCTTATTCAGTTGGCTACAAGACTGTGTGTGTCCGTCTGGCTGCATGATAATAGCAGATTGGTTGTTGCATTCATCACCTTTGTTTTGTCAGTGATTTCAGTGTTTAAGCCACCAGTGATTTCCACTGTCTCCCCATGGTCATGTGTTGGAGTGGTAACCAGAATAGCTGATTTGTATTAAATGCAACAAAGTGTGTTTTCTAGAACATGCTTGGTGACCTTTCAGTTGTTTTATTGGCTGGACTTCGTAATGTTTTTTTCTAGCACAGAGTGCACAATTTCTCTCCATCCCGGACCACTGTACATATAAACAACAGACTGATCTACTGTCATCTGTAGAGCAGCCAGAGTACATCCATGCGTTACACCAACTGTTTCACCACCCTTAATTCTAACCCATCTGCCTTTCATTACTTTTGATCTGAGTCCACACCTACTTGGTTTCTTGCTTCTCCTCCCTTTCAGGATGGATTGATATTCCTCCTCTTCTAAGGTGTTTCTCATTTCTAACCCAGTGGTTAGCATTTTAATACCTGTCCCCTTGATGTGTTCATTTCTTGTACAACTCTGCCTCTCAATTTATTAATCTGTTCTCTGAAACATTTCTTTTCTCTTTATTGGGTGTGTGCTCTTCAAGTTCATTAAGTTATATCCAGAGCCATGAAAATAGACTCTCACTCTTCTTCCAGAGAACATTCTGGAAAAGGGTGTGTCCTTTTTTTTTAATTGAAACCACAGCCCACTAGACTGCAATACCAGGGTCTATTTCTCACTGATCTCTTCAGCTTTCCTATGTTAGACTAATAAGGGAATTCTGCCTGTAAGATCATCTAAATCTACGAATTGTGCTCCTCTTTCCTCTGTAAATATCTACAATTATTTAACAAAAACCAAACTGCCAATTCATAAAATATTCATTAGCAACTTCTACACAGTCCAACATCCTTCAATTCTCTTTTGTAGACACATATACAGTTATACTAATCATGTTCTTTTTATTATTTGTTTCCATCAATTCATTCAGGAAAAACCTATATTAAGCGTACCCTTTTAGTTGCTATTGCTTTCTGAGCAATTGCATCATGCCAGACATTTTGATAAGTGCTTTATAAAAATCATATTTAATTTTCTCAATAGTCCTACAAGATAGGTTGTAGTAGTAGTAGCAATAGTACTTCCTTTTTCATGATATGAAGACTGAAACTAACGTGATTAAATATCTTGTCCAAATTTACACTACCAGTAAGGAGATATGCCAAGCCTCCAATTCAAGAGTGTATAATTCTGCAACGTTAACCAATAATGAATGTGACCTAAATAATGTATGTGGGGCTTCCCTGGTGGCACAGTGGTTGAGAGTCCGCCTGCCGATGCGGGGGGACAAGGGTTCGTGCCCCGGTCCAGGAGGATCCCACATGCCGCGGAGCGGCTGGGCCTGTGAACCATGGCCGCTGAGCCTGCGCGTCCGGAGCCTGTGCTCCACAACGGGAGAGGCCACAACAGTGAGAGGCCCGCGTACCGCAAAAAAAAAAAAAAAAAAAAAAAAAATGTATGTGACCTAAGCCCTATTTTGAAAGTGTAAAAACCTGTCTGGGATTGCAAGAATGAATATCAGTAAGACTGAAAAAAGGAAAAGGCAGTTCTGCCATTAATCAGGATGGGTAGGAGGTTGGACACAGACAAAGCTAATCCCCAAATTAACAGAAAAATTATTTCCCCGAGGCCATGCAGTAAAATGCCATAACAAGCCTCTCTTTGTATAACTTTTGCTTGCGTACCAGTGATGCTCCCAGAGTTCTCTGTTTTCCTCATCTATTACTGAGGACATCTAATTGCTAAAATGCTGTCATCTCATGACAGCACCCAATTCCTAGTGAATCCTCGTTCTCTTAATCTCACCTAAAACCAGCAGCTAATCCAGAATTAATGCCCTCTTCCCTTAGACACTTTTCATTCAGCAGTAACCAAAAATCATTCAGCAGTAACCAAAACCTTTCAAAAGATGCTTCCTTGCTCCCTCTTGTCGTGTGGCAATTCAGAGCTCCTCTGGAGTGCCCTCCTTTGCTGCATCAAGTTAATACATCTGATTTTATCAGACTTCAAATTTGTGCCTGGTGGTCTTTGGCTGATTAAGCTTTTAACAATGCATAGTGAATTAATACACATAAGTAATTCCCAGAGGAAGAAAAACAAATAGCCATTAAATATTAGAAAGAATGCTTAGTGCCTCTTTTAATAAAAATACAAATTAAAATGGTATGACACTCTATCAATTTGGTAAAGATACTTAAAACTTTTAAGGATTCTGTATTATCAAGAGGAGACAAGTACGTAGTACAAGTACAGGGTAGTAAAGGAGAGGAGGCCTGGATACTGTCACACAGGCAGGTGGAGTTATATCTTACTTCAAATTCCTTCAAATTTTCTGGAATGAACTTTGGACTTAAAATATTCATTTGTAATCTAACTTTTAATAAGTTATTGAAAAAAATGATAAAGGTACAGAAAAAATTTACTAGGACATTCATGGCAGCACTTGCAGAAAACAATGATATAAATGCCCCCAAAGAGACATTTAGTTAAACAAGTGATGGTACATGTGTAAAACAGAATTCTGTGCCAACAGAAAGCCTTTTGTAAATTAATATTTAGTGACATAATATGCTGCTACATTAAAAAGGTAATTTATTAAGCAATACATACAGGAGATCAAAATTTCATTAAAAATTTTAGATGTGTGCATGCATATATAGGTATTTATAGAAAAGATATTAATCAAAATGCTCTTAAAGGCTTGGGTGGCAGAATAATAGGTGTCATCCTCTTTCTTGTACTTTGTGCACACATATTCCTTTATAAAGCAAAATATGAATATGGTGTGTAATGAATCTGAAATCCATAAACATTGTCATTGTTTCAGGCAAAAGAATGTTAGTAGCCAATATTTTCACTATTTCTTATTGGCTTGCGATTGGCTATAGTTAATAATACTTATATCATAAGCCTGATACTTCATTCCACAAATCCGATACCCTCAATACATCAGACTACATTTTTTATGTGAAAAGAAGGAAAAAGAATGGAGTAAGTTAACAGACAAAGGTCAGTGAAGTTCAAGCCCTTTAACCCAAAGCTAATCCATAGATTAGAGCAAATACATTCCTTTCCATAGACTTGATTTAATACCTCAGATGACCAGAGAAATGGCTTAAACGTGGTACAAAACATACATTGCTGGAAAACTTCCTCCTGTTTACCCTCTCCACCTACACCCCCACTTCCCCAGGGGAAACCAGACCACCTAGACACAAGTTATCAGTAGAGGCTGACATGAAAGCTAAAGCCCTCTGTGTCTGCCTGTCCTATAACAACAAAGAATAACTGAAGTATCTTTGGTTAAATACAGGTGACTCTCCTCAATTTCTCATGAAAACATCCTTCTTGAATTACCCCTTCACAAAGAAAGATGGCAGGAGTGGATGGCCTGAAGGTGACCCTGACAACTGAAGATATAGAATTTCTGACTGTCATTTAGCTACAACCCTTTAATGACTGCTAACTCAACCATGGCATTCAACAGTACTGAAGACATTTTAATATATTTCATCTCACTTTTGAGTATTTAATAGTATTGATATTGATTGAAGAATATAGTTATAAAATACTAGATAATAGATAAATAATATTTTTATGTTATTCCCTACCAAACTGTGTCCATGAGCCCATATTACTCACAGGATATGAATAAATATAGCCACGTGCCTATAATTACTACTTCTCCTATGTTAGCACATGACAGCCACTCAATAAAGTTTATTTTAATGAATTTAGTTATGTTCATATCTCATGCATGATTTGTCATGGTAAATAATTTGTAATATATTTAATTTGTAGGCATGTCATTCTCAGTTTACAATAAATGCTTTTATTCTCATTATAATATATACATAATTGTATTGTTTAATACATGGAAAATATAGAAAATTATGAGACCAAAATTTTCCACAATCCCATCAGCCCCTACTTTCCTCAAAATCTGCAATTAACTTCTGAAATATTTTCTCTTTGTATGCAGATTTTACCTAGTTGAGATCAATGTGAGTGTGTGTATTGGGTTGGCCAAAAAGGTCGTTCAGGTTTTTCGTAAGATGTTACAGAAAAACCCGAACAAATTTTTGGCCAACCCAATATGTATCCTTAATATATTTGTTGTCCCAGCTTTTCATTATAACATTATAACATAATTCTACTTAGGACACAAAAGTGTCTTAATAAGTCATTATGATTCATATGTACCCACTTAATTGATACATCTAGAGATAGTAACAAATTCTATTTAATTGTTAGAGCTACCCATTCCTCTTCCAGCAGAAGAGCCTCTAACAGCCCTTGGACCTCGAATATTTTATAAATTGTATATAAAATGTGTATTCAGATCTCTCTCATGATATAGCCATGATTAAAAAGTATCTACATCAATGATTCCCTTTTTCTCACTGTACCTTCACAGCTGGAGGGAGCTTATAACCGTAGCCTCCTCTCTTTTTCCCCCATAAATCTGACTTTAAAGTGCTCCTTTTTCATTTGACAATAGTAGTTGTATATTTCACAGATGTTATAGTGGAATTACAAAGCTAAACTCAGAAATATTCTGTTTTTAACATGCAGCTTCCTTTTGTAATTCGTTTTTTTATTTTGAAAATGTCACAACTTATATACATATGGGAAAATATTTGATATGATTTCTCCCTCTGTTGAAATTCAACAACTTATATTGTTACAGATTGGAATAATATGGCAGGAACTGATGACATAAATCTGAGTCTATTAGTTTTGCTAACAACTCAACCTGATTGCCAAGTCTTCAGAACTGGTAATACTGATGATGAGGAAACCAAACACTCCACAATGCAGATCTCTCATCTGAGGGTAAACATGTAAGAAGCAAAAATACTAAATTATACTTTAACTTAAAATTTATTCATCATCTATATGATAGGCTCTAGGTTACAGTTCCCTTGACCTTGGGGACCTCACTGTTGAATGGGCATGTCAGATATGTCAAGAAATGATTGTAATGCAATAGTAAGTCATATAAGAGTTTTCCAAAGAGTATAATGGAAGCAGGTGTAAACTCCTTCCCTTATGATTAGTAATCTCAGATGACACATAACAGAAGGAAGACGTTTAGTGATTTGAGGGCCTATCTGTTAATCTCTGAGATCCTTGACCAATCTTCAGGCAAAGTTGTTTTCTTTTCTTCTCTCTGTGTTGACCCACCAGCTGTCCCTTCAGCTAATCTTATAAGAACGTTAGGGGGAGAGTGGAGTTTGAAGAGGGGGAGAGTGGAGATCAGAAAAAAATGCACACATTCTCTAAACCATCCTGTCTTTCAAAAGAGACAGGTACTTGGACATTTCAACAGGATATAACAAAATCTATACACTAACAATTTCTTTGTGTCATCTGAGAAAGGCATTTCAGTTCAAGTCCATTTGCTGCTAAGATTCGTTCAGAAAGCAAAAATGTAAACCAGTATTTCTTGGGTTATGTCGTATTTTCAGTGAAAATGTGATATGCATACATTTTTTATCCCCCCCCCCAAAAAAAGTCATTATGACTTTTCAACCTAAAATGAACGGAGACTTTACTCTTTAGAGAAAAAATAAACAACAAATTAAATGAGGGAAAAAGAAAGAAAGAAAGGAAAGAAAATCATACTCCTTTGGGAGAAAAGATATTAAGAATCATAGTTGTTTTTCTTTCCATTCTATGTCAGTTCAAGCATATCCAACCAGAGATTAAAGATCTATCCTGACAATATATTCAGAAGGAGATAATGAAGCAAAGAACTGAGAGATACAACTTTGAATTACATTATCGAGTCTATTAATGAATTTTACTTACTAACTAGCTTCTGCAGTTCCAATATTTCTACTGAGTTCTTTATTTACATGGAAACTTTTTCATATAATAGAGCTTCATATAGAAGAAATACAGAAGAATAATATAGAAGAAATAAACATATAAAATCATAAATAATCTCAGTAGTTGGAAGTGTCATGGAGAAAATAAATCAGGATAATATGATAGGAAGTGATTTAGGTTTTATTGAAAGTTTCTCTGTGGCAGTGACATAAAATTTGAGCCTTAAATGAGAGAGAAATATTCATGTGACTAGAAAGAGTTTTTCATGAAGAGACAGCTAATGCAGAGGACCTGAGGAAAGTCCTTGCAAGTCATTCATAACCTGATTTGGAATAGCATAACCTGATTTACATTTTTTAAAAAGATCACTGTCTACTCTCTAGGAAACTGATTATCAAAGGACAATAGCTGAAGATGTGAGATCAGGAAAAGCGCTGTTGCATTGGTCAACATGAAAAGTGAGGGTGGTGTAAACTAAAGTGTTGATAGTAGAGGTGGAGAGAAGCAATAGTTGTCAGGGTATATTTGGAGAATTACTAGAAAGTAGAGTTGTTCAGAAATACAAATGCATTGTTTATGGGGTCAAAGGAGTAGAGGAATCAAGCATAATCTGTATTTGGAGACTTGAACCACTAGACAGAATCTGGTGTAATTTGTTGAGATGGGAAATTCTGGGGAAGAAACAGGGGAGAAGAGATGGGGGAGAGGATTAGTTAAGGGTAATCAAGAATTCTGTTGCAAACATGTTAAATTTGAAATGCCTATACAATACTCATGTAGAGATGCTATGTAGGGGGTTATATATACATTTTGTGACCTAAGGGAAAAGCTACACTGAGCGTAAAATTTTGAGTATCATAAGCATAAAGATGAATTTTAAAGCCAGAGCTTGAAGAATATCACTTTGTGTCACTTTGAGAGAGAATGTGTAGATAGAAGAGAAAAAGGCCCTGGGATCCTCCAAAACGTAAAAGCTGAGAAGAATGAAAAGATTCAGAAAATGGTCCTGAGGAAGACTAGCACACAGGGTAGGAGGAAGACAGACACTCATGCCATGGAAGCCTAGTAAAGTGTTTCAAAGTGAAGGAGAGCAGTTTATACACACTGGCAGTGTTGCCAAGAGAATGAGTAAGATGAAGACAGAGACATGACCAATAAAATTGGTAACATGGAGATCATTGGTTACCTGGAGAAGAGCAGTTTCAGAGGTACAGTAGAGAAGGAAGCTGGGTGAGAGGGAACAGAGGTAAGACTGGAAGGTGAAGAAGTAGTGAAAGAAATGAGAGATGAAGATAGTAGAGGAAGAATAGGGATGACTATTTTTAAGTTTGTAATGAGTTTGTGATGATTAAAGGAAAAATGGTTTGCAACAGTGAGGTGAATGTGAGATAAAAGGGAGGTTTGTTTTTTATTATGTTGGACCACTTTTTGCACATCGATAGGAATGATTCACAGAAAGGAGTTAGGGAGAAATAAGATGCAGATGGTGGTGGCAGGAACTGCAAGAGCCGAGCCCTTAAAAAAGTTACAGGGAATGAGATGCAAGAGAAAATAGAGAGAGTAGGTCTTCAATACAACCTATGATTTTTAATTGATAAGAGTAAAGAAATAGAATACAGATATAGATAAAAGTAACTTAGGAGATTTGGAGGCAAGATGAGGGAATTCCAGTCTAAATGGTCAATGACAGTGATGTAATAGGTGTGACTATTTGCTCTGTGTGTGTGTGTCTGTGTGTGTGTGTGTTTAGGTATAAAGAGCGGAAGTTTGATGAGAAAGAAAGTAAGAGAATAGTAAATTAGTTATCTTGAGATTAGAGCAAATATAGGATGGAAAAATCTCATTAAACCTCAGATTTAATTTTACAAATTGATTTAAATATAGGACTTATGAAGATAAAACAGGATCAAGTATGTAAAGTCCTTGGATACAGTGTCTGAGATAAAATAGAAGCTCTAAAATGATAACTTTATTACCCATACATTTTGTAGCCCCGGCCTTTTGATTAATTATTAGAAAAAGATAATTAGAGAAAATTAACAAAAATGGGAAGAAAGGGTAAATGAATATTCCTCTAAGTTCTTTTTTTTAAATTATTGAGGTATAATTAACATAGAAAAAACTTTACATTTAAAGCATACACTTTGATAAATTATATATATGTATGTATATATACACATATATATATATAATCTGTAAAATCATTACCACAATCAGTCAAGGTAGTGAACATAAGTATCATCATCAAAATATTCTCTGTGCCCCTTTGTAAACCATCCCATCTGCTCCTCTCTGCCCCCCATCTCAAGGGAACCATGGATTCTATCAATAAAATTACTAGAATTTAATATAATTGGAATCATATAGTAGGCATTCTCTTTTAATCTGGCTTCTTTCACTCAGTGTAATTACTTGAGATTTTTTATGTTGTATGGATTGATAGTTTCTTCTTTTATTGCTGAGTAGTATACCACGGTTTTTCCATTCACCTGAAATGATCTCACCTGAGATTGGGTTGTTTCCAGTTTGGGGCTGTTATAAAGAAAGTTTTCATGAACATCTGCCTACAAGGCTTCATATGAGCATATGCTTTCATTTCTTTTGGATCAATACTTAAGACTAAAATAGCTGGGTCCTATGGTAGGTGTATGTTTAACTTTTTAAGAAACCCTTGGGGGCTTCCCTGGTGGCGCAGTAGTTGAGAATCCGCCTGCCGATGCAGGGGACACGGGTTCGTGCCCCGGTCCGCGAAGATCCCACATGCCGCGGAGCGGCTGGGCCCGTGAGCCATGGCCGCTGAGCTTGTGCGTCTGGAGCCTGTGCTCCGCAATGGAAGAGGCCGCAACAGTGAGAGGCCCGCGTACCACAAAAAAAAAAAAACAGAAGAAGAAACTGTTGAACTGTTTTCCAAAGGGTTTGTACCATTTTACATTTTTGCCAGCAGTGTTTGAGAGTTCCTGTTCTTCTACATCCTCACCAGTATTTGGAATACTCAGTATTTTTCATTTTAGACATTCCAATAGGTGTGAAATGGTTTCCACCTGTGATTTTAATTTTCATGTCCCCAGTAACTACTAGTGTCGAACATTTTTTCATGTTTATTTGTCATCAATGTATCTTCTTTGGTAAAGTTCAAATATTTTCCTCATTTAAAAAAATTGGGTTGTTTGTTTTCTTATTGTTGATTTTTGAGAGTTCTTTACATGTTCTGGATACAACTCCTTCATCATATGTGATCTGCATGTACTTATCCCCTGTCTGTGGCTTGTCTTTTCATTGTCTTCAGTGTCTTTTGAAGAGCAGAAATTCTTAAATTTGATGAAGTTCAATTTATCTTTCTTTTCTTTTATGGATCATACTTTGGCATGGAATCTAAAAAATAATTTCCCTAATTCCAGTTCATAAAACTTATATCCTGGGCCTCCCTGGTAATGCAGTGGTTGGGAGTCTGCCTGCCAGTTCAGGGGACTCAGATTTGAGCCCTGGTCCAGGAGGATCCCACATGCTGCGGAGCGACTAAGCCCTTGCACCACAGCTGCTGAGCCTGCGAGCCACAACTGCTGAGGCCCGCATGCCTGGAGCCTGTGCTCTGCGGCGGCGGAGGCCACCACAATGAGGGGCCCCCACTCCCCCGCAGCAGGGAGTGTCCCCCACTTGCCGCAGCTGGAGGGGGCCCACGTGCCGCAGCGGGGACCCAACGCAGCCAAAAATAAGTTTATTTTAAAAACGTATAAAAATTATTTTTAAAAAGTTCTATCCTTTATGTTTTCTAGAAGTTTTATAGTTTGGGAATCCCCTCTCATATTTATTGAATCAAGAAATGCAAGTCACATCAATACAATTTAAATATTTAGCAGTGGAAATCACAACAATTGTACATTGAGTCGGCCCAATGGGCCATATTGAAAGGTTACTTCAGCTTCTGTTCCCCACTTGGAAGCTTGTCCAAACCCCATCAGTTAAATCCAACATCTCCTCCTGCTATGGGACAGGGTAGAATGATGACTTTGGCTTGTATCCAAGAAAGGAGCCGCTCTTTCCCCCAAAGTTCTGCAGCATAACTGGACAGTTGCATATGGTCTTCATTTCTCTTGGGGACAGGCAGATGTTGGTCCCCCCTTCATCATCATCTTCTTTAAAACGACTGTGTATGGGACAGCAGGGGAGGGAGGAATGACGTGGTGCAGAGTGAGCAGCTCCATAGCAGGCAGCAAGGCACATTTACTTTGGGATTCCTGTGGTGCAGCTCAACCAACTAACAGCATAATATTTTCACTCCAACCAAAGGTCTGTATGGAAGAACAAAGGTCTTATTGCAGATACCACTTACTTCAGCTTTGGGAACCTCTCGATTCTGCAGCCACAGCCAGATGGCATTCAGTATGGGGCTGAAGGTTTTGCTCCTTTGCCTAAGTCGATTTGATTTGCACTAAGACAGCATTATAAAGGAGTTCAGTTCAATACCTGACTTCTACTACTCCATTCTCATGATAACATCTTACGTTTTCACGTGATTTTATCATAAGACCTAAAAGAGTTTTCCAGGTGGTAGAGATAACAACAAGAATTTATCTAGATTCCTTTGAGTCAGTTTCTCTTTCTCCAGGGGATCACTCTCATGAGCAAACCTGATCTATGATGACGACTCAAACATTATTCAATGCCTCATCCATGGCTCCCTGTGGAACTTTTTGTGTATTAGGGATATCTCCCCAAGAGGGCCAAAGTACCCATATAGCAGCCAGAATCCACTGGGGAAAACAACTCTGAGACTTTCACTGTCATCCTTGAATGAATCTAAAGTTTGCACATAGACTGCAGAACAGGCTGAACCATAAAATGATGTATTTGTTGTCATTCTTCTTTAACAAACATTTATGAACATCACCCCCTCATCTCCCAATGGAACCAGCCAAGCTGTTAACCTTTTGCCTGTTTGACCCATACTGATCACTAATTTCTCTCCTTTTACCCTAAGTATAGCTGCCCATCTCTGTATCTCTTATCTAAAAAGGGCTAAACCTTCTGTCTACTCAGAATGAATCTGAATACCAGTAACAATGTGTACACCTGAGGTTGACTGTCAAGTTAACAAAGAAGTCACTTGGAGGAGAATTAGGGCACCATTTGGTCAGCGGTTTTTTAATCTAATTCCTGGTACTCAGTTTTCAACCACATCCTCAATCGCCCCCTCATTTAGCAGACATTAACATGGAGGAGCATTTATTGCCTAATACCCATGTAATTTGCTCAATACATTTGTTATTGACTCTACGGTCTTTCCTTAAATCTTGATAACTGGCATATGAAGCTGTCAAATTTCCTTTTTTGGAAAACCATGTCTTTGTCAACATCCCAGCCTTATCACAGAGTTGTCAAGAACTGTGAAGGGTCTGAGATTTTATCCAACTTACAAGCTAACATGTTACCCTGCTATTTTTATAGATATTGTTAGCTATTTTTCATAGATATTGTTAGAAAGTATGAGATTCATGGGTCAGAGACAAAGGAGAATTTATTGCTTATACCAATAGCAGCATCCAGACTATCAGCATTTTTGTGCCAGTCCCTGAGCCTTGATTGTCACAAGGTGATGTGAAGAGTGAGAGGTAACAGCTTCACATGCTGTGCATTGCATTATAGCAGAGGAACCCTGAGCTTAGGGAATCCAAATCTTTGATAATGAGTATTAAACATGACTGCTCTTTGCTCTGGAGGGAGACAAAGCTGTTCACTATATGAATATTTTTGAAAAAATAGTCCATACTAAAAGGGAATTAATACCTTGCTTATGAAATGTGAGAGACCCATTAAGAATTGTTTCCAAACAATAAAGTGTTCTTTTACCTTGATTGCTTTTTATCACTGGTTTTAAACAATTTGATCATGATGTGCCTTGTAGTAATTTTCTTCATATCTCTTGTACTTGGATTTTGTTCAGTTTCTTGATCTATGAGTTTATAGTTTTCACTGAATTCAAAAACTATTTGGTTGTTATTTCTTCAACTCTTTTTTGCTGTCTCCCGTTCTCTTATCATTTGGAGACTCCAGTTCCATATATATTTGGCCATTTGAAGTTGTATCAACTCTCACAGATGTTTTGCTTGTGTGTTTGTTCTTTTTAGTCTTTTTTAGCTCTGTGTCTCTTTTTGGATAGCTTTTATTACATCTTCAGATTCATGAGTTGTTTTTTTCTGTAATGTGTAATTCAATGTTAATCCCAAATAGTGTATTTTTTATCTCCAACATTGAACTTTTCATCTCTAGAAGTTTTACTGAAGTTTCTGAAATATATATCTTCTCTGTCTCTCTAACATTATCAATCTTTCCTCTGTTTGCTTTCACACATAGTATATACCTTTAATGACTTTTTAATGTCCTTGCTGCTAATTCTCATATCTATGTCAGTTCTAGATTGGTTTTAATTAATTAATTAATTAATTTGCAATTGAATTTTTTTAAAAAAAATTAAGGCTATGTTTTAGAGCAGTTTAAGGTTCACAGCATAATTGAGGGGAAGGTACAGAGATTTCCCATGTATCTCCAGCTCTCACACATGCATAGTCTCCCCCATTATCAATACCCTCTACCAAAGTGCCATATTTGTTATAACTGATGAACTTCCATTGACACATCATAATCACTCAAAGTCCATAGTTTTCCTTATGGTTCATTCCTAGAGTTGTACATTCTATGGGTTTGTACAAATGTATAATGGCATGTGTCCACTATTATGGTATCATACAGAGTATGTCACTATCCTAAAAATCCTTTGTGCTCTGCCTATTCATCCCACCTCTAGCCCCTGCCCCTGTAAATCACTGATCTTTTTGTTGTCTCCATAGTTTTAACTTATCCAGAGTGTCATATAGTTAGAATCATACAATATGTTGATTGGCTTATTTCATTTAGTAATAGGCATTTAAGATTTCTCCATGTGTTTCTATGGCTCATTTAAGTTTAGCACTGAATAATATTCCATTGTCTGGATATTCCATAGCTTATGTACCCATTCATCTGCTGAAGGTTATTTTGGTTGCTTTCAAGTTTTGTCAATTACAAATAAAGTTGCTGTAAATATCCATATTTAGGTTTTTGTGTTAACAAAATTTTTGAGTTCATATGGGTAAATACTAAGTAGCATGATTGCTGGATCCTATAAGTGTATGTTTAGTTTTGTAAGTAACCATCAAATTACCTTCCAAAGTGATTGTACCATTTTGCATTCCCACCAGCAATGAGTAAGCATTCCTATTGCTCCACATTCTTATCAACATTTAGTATCCTCAGTGTTCTGGATTTTGGCCATTCTTTGTAGTGCTTTCTTGTTTTAATTTGCAGTTTCCCGATGACATATGATGTGGAGAGTCTCCATTCGTATATTTATCTGCCATCTACAGATCTTCTATGAGATATCTGTTAAGGTCTTTGTTCCATTTTTTAATCATGTTGTTTATTTTCTTACTGTTGAGTTTTAAGAGTTCTTTGTACATTTTGGATTGACAATCCTTTATCAGATGTGCTTTTTGCAAATATTTTTTCTCAGTCTGTGGCTGCTTCTTCTCATTCTCTTGACTTTGTCTTTCACATAGCAGAAATTTTTAATTTTAATAAAGTCCAGCTTATCAATTATTTCTTTCATGGGTCATGTCTCTGGTGCCTAAGAATTATAACTGCCTTCGCCTTCAGACTTCTAGCTTCATCGCCTCAAATCAGGGAGACCGTGGACTTTGCCTGGATTCTTTCTTACTCTGGTATAGCCTGGAAACTGTCTCCAGAGAGTTAGCTAAGTAAATTGTGGGGTTCACCTTACTTGTTTCTCATCTCTCAGAGATCACTGGATTTCATTTCTTTATGTCCAATATCTTCAAAATTATTGCTTCATAGATTTGGGGGGGTGTTTTTCAGTGGAAGGGTAAATCTGGCTTCTGTTAATCCATTCTGATCATAACTGATATCAGTAGTTTTGATCTTTAATATGAATAAGATGCTTCTCTTCACATTAACTCATATTTGGGTTCTATTAGCATTAAAATGCAATTTCTTGTGGCTAGGAGCCAAACATTTCTTTGAATCTACTTTCTCATATATATGTATATATGACATATAGAGAATACCTATAGAATACATGTAAGAGCTTGGAACTCTGGCATCTTGGAGAAAGAAGTTATTGAGAGCATCTATTCCACTCCCCACGTTTGGAAAACTGAGACTGGAATAATTAAGGAAGTTAGCCTAGGAAGTTAGCCTGTGGCTACCTGATTGATGGTAATATGAAACTAGAACCTGTATCTTGCAACTACAGGTATACTGTATTTCATTACTTAAATCCTATAAGAAATGTTTTAGAAGTGAATTTCCTGGAATTCCAGCCCTATTCATGGCCAGGCAAGTCTCCATCCTGTGGTTTCTTGATTTCCTCCCTCTAGCTCTATGTGCACTTGCCATCTGTCAACTGCTTGAGACTTCAATGAATTGACTAACATGTGTTTACAGAACACAGAAGAACAAATCACTATTAATAAGTCAAAGTTTGAATGTTAATACCTGCCAGTCAGTGCTATTGTGAGATTTAGTTATGGTTTGTAAAACAATTTGTCATCGGCAGCTGAAAATCAATTGAGAAAGTTAGTGTTACAGTGATTACAGGGGAACCTCATAAATACAGCCATATCCTTAAAACATAAATCGCAATTTTATCCATTTAAAAACATACAATTAACGTCTCACTGGTATATTATGGCAGCATTTGAACTCTCATTTAAGTATTTTAAACAATTGAGCATTAGATAACAATAAAAGCAAAATAGCAGTTTCATGGTGTTGCTGATGCCAGCAAGGTCTTAACTCAGGGTTTTGCTCCTTATGAAAGCGTGCCTTTCCTCCTCTTCTCAGCATTTACCAGTAAAATGTTCTTAAGAACTAGTGTAAATCCCACCGTCCATAATACTAAATTGCTATCACACAGATTCTACCATTCCTAGGGGAAGCTAACATTATCAACTTCTACTGGTGTCTGTTAAAGTGTTCTGGCTTTCCAGACCCTGTAAGATTTGCCATTCATTTGTAGATCATAACTTTTTACAATGCCAAACTTGGCTGTCTCTGCATTGACATTGGGGATATTTGTTGAGATGGTGTGGAAAATATGTTAGAGAAAGAGAGATAATGAAGCCATCTATTAAGCCAGATGATGAATTTTAAGTCATTGAACCATTCTTTTGTTTCAAGAACAACAGTTTCAGGATCACTGTAAATGTATGGCAGCTCAGCAAGATGTTATATGGAATTGTCTTGAAACCTCTGGGCTTCAAGCAGATATAAGATGAGATCCTTTACAAATGTAAAGGCTGGGAAAATAAGAAATTATTATTGTCTCTTTAAAAAAAAAGAAATATATTATGTTCATGATATGATGCTTAAAATTAACCTTGTAATGCAGAGATTTAAAAAAATTATAAAATTTCTAATCATAATTGCATAACTTTGTTAGCTGCAAAACTATTCATATAACTAAAGTTTATGATGCTGACTTTCTTTTTTCATTTCCTCTTCTCTGATCTTTGATAATATTCCTCCTCAGAGAATGAATATTAAAAAATAAAAGACAAGGTTTTTACCCAGTGTAGTAACTGGGTTCTTCACAGATTATTTTTCTCATCACTTGGGGGTATGTTCTCACCTCTTCATCTTTACTTCTATTTAAGTTTGCTTTTTCATTTCTTTTTTTTTTTTTTTTTTTTGCTGCATTGGGTCTTTGTTGCTGTGCGCAGGCTTTCTCTAGTTGCTGCGAGCAGGGGCTACTCTTCGTTGTGGTGTGTGGGCTTCTCATTGTGGTGGCTTCTCTTGTTGCAGAGCCCAGGCTCTAGGTGCGTGGGCTTCCGTAGTTGTGGAGTGCAGGCTCAGTAGTTGTGGCTCACGGGCTCTAGGCTCGCTGGCTTCTGTAGTTGTGGCACATGAGCTTAGTTGCTCTGCAACATGTGGGGTCTTCCCGGACCAGGGATCGAACCCATGTCTCCTGCATTGGCAGGCAGATTCTTAACCACTGTGCCACCAGGGAAGTTCTCTCTTTCATTTCTATTTGCACTACTTCTCTCTCAAAAATGGTGTAGAATGAGATCTCACTGTCATAATTTTCTGGAAGGTGAAAAAGGGGAAAAAGTAATAGGAAAGTCCGTATCAATTAATTAAATAGAACATTGCTTTTTGTATTTTAATTATAACAATGATATAGTAGTTTTCAAGCATTGTGTAAAATGTACCTTGTAGCTGCCAAAAAAGCTAATAAAATATGAAGCTGTCTTAACAGAATAGAAATACAATGTCTTAAAAAATAGGAGTTCCTTTTCCCTATGCGAGTCATACCTTGGAGCACTGTATTCAGTTCTGAAAGTTACACTTAGATAAAATTGACAAGTTGGAATGAAGTCAGAAAATAATAACCAGACTATGATGGCATTAAAACTAGACCACATAAACAGTAGTTGGAGTCAGGGGATGGGGGTATGTGTGCACAATTTTAAGAGTCACCTTTGTACATCTGAAGCACTTTCATTAGAATTTGATCTGTGTATATGATTTTTCATGTCAGAAGTAGGGGAAAATGTAAAAGTGACAGGAAGGCAGAGTCTGCTCAACAAGAAGGGAAATTTTTTCAAAATGATCAGACTACTGAAACTGGAAATCAGTATTCCAACAGTGCATGTGTCCTGAGATGTGAGGAACATGCTATCAATAAGGTTCAAGGTTCTACTCAAGAATTTTACTAGATGATTTCTCAATCATTTCCAACTACAAGTAAGTCTATGACTTTTATTTGTCTTAAGCATTGTTGGTACTTTCCCAAATAGAGACTCATTTGACCTAGTAAAATTTCCAGATTAGCCAAAAATTAGGTTTGGTAGAGGAGAAATTTCTACAATATTGATTCCAAACTTGGGAGGTTGTTATGGATCTGTCATGCACAGTTCCCAGCTATCAACCTCTTTGAAAATTGCCTTTAATAAAAGAGATATACATTGTCCAAGATCATGCTGCCCCCTCACCCAAAAAACCTGTGACTAAATTGGGGTGGCAAATACCCAGCCCTCTTGCCTCACCTCAGGACAACCCTAAAATGTCATTCCAGCTTCAGATTTCCTTGCAAAATGAACTAAAGTTGTATTTTGGCTGTGCTATAACCCACATTCACAAGTTGCCAGAACTTCTTTCTTGCCTTTACCCTAAAAATATTGATCCTTAGTGCACTTACTAATGAAAATTCCTGCAAGCTGTTCTCCATCTCAGAGTCTGCTTTCTGGATAGATTTGAGAAGAAAGAAGCTACGATTAGATTTTAGAGCTAGATTATCTACTCTCCTGGTAATAAGGACCCTATCGATGGTGGTGTGTGAATTTATAGTACAAGGTTGCTATGCAACTATAAAACATATGATGAGGACATCTGGGATTGATGCACTTGAAAATCTTGGCTCCCTAAATCCAGTGAATCCTGTGAGCCTGACAAGGTGAATTACTCTTTCTGGTTAAGGTCAGTGTTTCACCCTTTCCAGAAAACATTTGGCTGTCCCCACAAGATAACTCTTGCTCTTTCAAGAACTTCCTTAATTTTCCTTCCTGACCTTTAGACCAACAAGTAGATCAAATCACCATGTAACAAGTCCAGAGATGTCCTGGGCTTCCTGAGAGAGGAAAGAGATAATACCATGGAAGAACCATAGTTCTTAGAATATATTTAATGGTAGAATTCAGGAGGAAATAGATAGAGGTAGATTTTGCAGTGTTGGATATTGGATGTTGGTTCTGCATCCAGAAGAACATCTCATTGGTCCACTATATTGATGGCATTATACTAATCAGACAAGATAAACAACAAATAACAAGTACGTTGGAGTCCTGGGAAGACCCATGAACTTCAGGGGGTGAGATATACACTATAAAAAGTTAAGATAATTTTATTATGATTAATAAAATTTTTAGGGATCCAGTGGTTTGTGGCATTCCAAGAAATACCTTCCAAAATAAAGACCAATTAATGCATCTCATACCTCTTACCACAAAAGAGGAAGTTCCATGTCTGGTGGGTCATATCTGGAGAGTCTTAGCCATTACGCAGAGTGATAGGGAAAGCTGCAAAATTTGAGAAACACACAGAGCAGGAAAAGGCTTTGTAGCAGATCTAGATTTCCAGATTTTGGTGTAAGAGGCCCTAATGTTTGGATCATTTAATCTGACAGACTCTATGGTCGTAAGTATATCTGTGATAAGAAAAGATGCTATGTAAGGTTTATGTAAAGCTTAGTGAGAAAATTACAATGAAGTCCCCTAGGGTTCTGGAGTAAGGCTATACCATCTGCAAAGACTTAAACATCTTTTAAATAATAGTTCCTGGGGTGATACTAGCCATGCTAGAGATGCATTATATAAGATACCAAATGACATATAGCCAGAAATGCCCTACCAAATCTGGATTCTGTCAAACACACTATTTGAGGGCTTATGGCAAAGGCAAGGATAGAAACAGGGAGTCCAGTTAGGAAGCAATTATAACTCATGGAGGTGGAACTGGTGGTGGTGAGCAGTGCTCAGATTCTGGATCTATCTTGAAGATAGAGTTGACACCATTTGTTATTGGATTGGACATGGAGTGTGATGGAAAACAGAGGGACCAGGAATGACTAGAAACTTGGAGCCTGAGAAAAAGGGGGAAAATGGTTGGCCACTGAGATGTCAAAGATTATGAAAGGAGGTTTTCAAAAGACCGGGGCCAGGGTGGGGTGAAGTTATTCAAAGCTCAGTTTTGGACATGTTAAATTTGAGATACATCTTAGACATTCAAGTAGAGATGTCAAATAGGCAGTTAATATACAAGTCTAGATTCCAGGGGAGAGGTCCAAGCTGGAGAAATACATTTGGGAATTATTAGCATATAGATGATATTTAAAGCCATGAGTCTATATGAGATCATTAAAGGAGGATATATAGATGGAAAAGAGGGTCAATGACTGAATGCTGGAACACTCTTACATTTGGAAGTCAGGGAGAAGAGAGAGAGCCAGCAATAGAACTAAGATAACATAGGCAGAGATGAGAGGAATACAACCAGGCAAATGTTTTCTCTTGAAATCAAAGGAAGGAAAGTGTTTTGAAGAGAGTGATGAACACCGTGCCATACATAGCTACTAACTAAGATGACCTTATCTCATTGTTCTGTTTCTTCAAATCTGCTTTACTTCGGTATTTTCTGCTTCCACTCTTTCTAATTAGGTCCCAGTATTTCCCTCGTTCCATCAGTCCCTGTGTCTTTGTCCACTCCTCTTTCCTCATAACAATAACTCTTCAAATAACAGTAATGAGTTCTTGGCAACTCACACCCTATGAGATAGAAAAGATATTTTTCTAGTTTATAAACACAAGCATAATTGCTGACACAACTTGGACTCTGACCTTGTATGTCCTCCAAAGAATTCACAGTTCTTTTTAGACATTACCTCATTAGTCCCAAGATAAACTATAAGTACATAAACTATAAGACATTAAAATTTATTTGGAAGCACATGTGAAGAATTGCCTAAAATAGTCCATGCAGAACATTTAAACTAAATAAAATAAATTTATCTGTAGATAAGATCTTATTTTTCTCATAAGTTCTTATAAGTAAATATTCATGGAAATCACATAGAATGGAGCATTGAAATACAAGTTCAGATAACACAACAAGAAAAAGATCCAAAATGTTGTGCCTGATTTAAATAGGCACAATAGGGACTTCTCTGGTGGTCCAGTGGTTGGGACTTCACCTTCCAATGCAGGAGGTGCGGGTTTGATCCCTGATCAGGGAACTAAGATTCCACATGCCTCGAGGCCAAAGAACCAAAACATAAAAGAGAAGTAATATTGTAACAAATTTAATAAAGACTTTAAAAATGTTCCACATCAAAAAAAAATTTAAATAGACACAATATCATATCATTAACATAATTATCAACTTCATCATCATCATCACCATTATATGAGAAATTTGTATCAGTGTCAGCACTGTGATAAGCACTTTAAATTATTATTTGAATTGTCATAGCCACTCTATAAGTACTAGAGTTATCTATCTTAAGATGAAGAGCTGTAGGCTTAGCGACTTTAAGAAAGTTGCCCAAGGTCACACAGATGAAAGTGATGGGCATAAAATGTGTGACTATAAAATATAATAATAATAATAATGGTGATACTTAAATCTTGGTTTTAAAGCAATAACTAAGATTATTGCCAATAGTAACATGGAAGCTGAATGAGAAATCTAGAGGATAGCTTAAGCATAGGGAACAGGAAACAGAACCCAACAAAAATTATTAAAATTAAAAGTTGGCTCTTTGGAAAAAAACTATAAAATTGATAAATGTCTAGCAAGACTAAGCAAGGTAATAAATTAGATAAAATACCTATATTTCTATTTTATCTATCTATCTATCTAATCTAATATAAATTTTAAAAGGAAAATTGGCCCAGGGTAAGAAAAGAAAATTAAAGACCAATTTCAGTTGTTAAAATAGATGCAAAAATTCTACCAAAATAAAGATAAAATTAGTAAAATAAGTGATTAATTATTCATATTTGAATTAATGCCTTGAATTCATGGTGCTTGAGTTATTTTCACCCTGTTTTCATATTACTCAAAACAGTCTTCTTGCCTGTTTCTTACTTCTAAGTAATATTTTGCTTTGGTTTTGTTTGGTTGGTTATTCCTTTGTTGAAAGCAGTTCACAGACAGTGTTTTTTACATCAATGGCAAACCACAGAATGATGTTGAGCAAGAGAGTGACTTGACCACATTTGAGCTTTACCAGGGTTATGCTGTCCTTGGTATGTACTTGGTACGTAGGATGTATTACACTAGAAGTAAACATAGAGAGAACGAGCTGGAATGCTCTTACTATATACATGGATGGCTATAGTGTATGTGATTAAGCTGAAATAAGGTGAACTGTAGATTTAACTGTTTAGTTAAGATTAAAGCTCTCCTCTATAGTACAGATGTTTAAGGACCTATAAAAATAAATGTAATGCCCCAAATTAGAGAAATTGATTAAGCCAATAGTATTAATATTTTTGTGTTATAGAGCAATATTATTGTGCTTAAAATTATTAGATATAATTACTAGGTGAGCACAGATACACAAGTACAAAATAAAGACTGAAGATTTTTTTCTATATGATAATAACTAGTTGTAAGATATTATGTTAAAAGATACACTAAAAAACAAATTTTATATCTATATAAATATTAGAAAGATATAAGAAAATATTAAATTTAAAGTAATAAAAGTAGGGTTTTTAATAAAATAAAATTTAAAAGAAAGTACAAACCTTATATAAATAAAAGGACACAATTTTATTCAAGGACATAAAAATATTTTAATAAACAGAGACAAGCAAAGATTTTTTTTTTTTTAAAGACGATGTTGTGGGTAGGATTTTATTAATTAATTAATTTATTTTTGCTGTGTTGGGTCTTCGTTTCTGTGCGAGGGCTTTCTCTAGTTGTGGCAAGCGGGGGCCACTCTTCATCGCGGTGCGCGGGCCTCTCACTATCGCAGCCTCTCTTGTTGCGGAGCACAGGCTCCAGACGCGCAGGCTCAGTAGTTGTGGCTCACGGGCCTAGTTGCTCCGCGGCATGTGGCATCCTCCCAGAGCAGGGCTCGAACCCGTGTCCCCTGCATTAGCAGGCAGATTCTCAACCACTGCGCCACCGTGGAAGCCCAAGCAAAGATTTTTGATACAAAATTTTCCTTAAGAATGGGATGTTCGGGCTTCCCTGGTGGCGCAGTGGTTGAGAATCCACCTGCCGATGCAGGGGACAAGGGTTTGTGCCCCGGTCCGGGAAGATCTCACATGCCGCGGAGCGGCTGGGCCCGTGAGCCATGGCCGCTGAGCCTGTGCATCCGGAGCCTGTGCTCTGCAACGGGAGAGGCCACAGCAGTGAGAGACCCGCGTACCACAGAAAAAAAAAAAAAAAAAAAAAAAAAAGAAAGGGATGTTTGATACTTTATGCATATTTGTTCTATCATATATCAGTACTGTTTCAAATTGTTCCTGCAGGGAAATCTTTGCTCTTTATTTGAAGGAAACATTAACAATAAAATTGTGATGGAAAATCCTGAAAAAAAAAAAAAAAGAATGGGAGGTTTGTGTTGGTAGCAGCAGAAACAACTGAACTTTTTATGTAAAAAGGTCATTTAATTTTTTAAAAAATAAATGTTATATTTATAATTCAAAAGAGTTAAATTCAAGTATTCACTTTTTGAAACAGTTATCTGTTTTTTTCCAGTAGTATCTAAATTATGTATTTATTATTAAAAATAGATTATTTTGTTTTGATCATTGCCATGGTCATTAATAATTTAGTTAACTAGTAGAACTGAAGATGACTCAAGTCTTGTATGATGCGTGGAACAGAATGGTTAAAAACGTGGGCTTTGAAGTCAGATAAGTCTGTGTTCAAATACTTGCAGTTCCATTAACGAGCTGAATGTCCTTCGTAATGTTGTAGGTCGAAATGTGTCCCCCCCTCCCAAAATATTATGTTGAAGTCCTAACTTCTGGTACACCTGAATGTGACCTTTTTTGAAAACAGGCTCTCTGAAGAAGTAATTAAGATGAAGTTACTAGGGTGGTCCCTAATGCAATATGACTGATGTCCTTATAAAAAGAGACACAGAGACAGACACACAGAGAGAGTAATGCCAGGTGATGACGGAGGCAGAGATTGGAGTGATGCATCTACAAGCCAAGGAATACCAAGGATTGCCAGCAACACCAGCCACTTAAGAGAAAGGCATTAAATAGATTCTCCCCTAGAGTCTTCAGCATGGGTCTGCAGACACCTTGATTTCAGACTTCCAGCCTTCAGAACTGTGAGAGAATAAATTTTTTGTTTTAAGCCACCCAGTTTTTGGTCATTTGTCACAGAAACCCTAGGAAACTAATACAGGTAAATAACAACTTATTAAAGTTTCAGATTTTCCCCTCCTTCAACTAGACATGATAATTCCCAGTAAGAACTTAATTTCTCTCTAGTCTGAGCTTCCTCATCTGTAAAATAGGAATGATAACAGTATCCCCATCATAATGTTAAAAGGATTAAATGAGTGTTATATGTAAAGCACTTACTCCTGAACCCTGAAATAGAAACAAAGGTTCATAAGTATTTTCCATTTTATTATTAGATTTGATAATTCTTGTAATGTGTTTAATATAGTGCTTAAAAATGGTACTGGTTATATATTACTATTCTGATTAAATAATAAAGATATGTAAAATACTTGCAAGGTGCCACAAACGTAGCAAGCCTTCAAAAAATTTATGCCATTATAATTAATTAGTTTTGTAAATAAAGTAATTAATTTATCCTTTAAGTTATTATTTAATTTTCTGATGAAGCTGTAATTTAATCTAAAATGCTAAAATAAATAGCTTCAAATAGAGTAGTTTATGCTTTGATGAACTCTGAGGTCTGTATGAATTCTGAATTTAAAATGAGAAACAGACAAGTACTCCTAGAAGAAGAGATATACTATTTGAAAAAAATGAATTTGGAATAAAGCAAAAGAGAGCGATTTCCTAATCTATGTAACTATTGCGATTATGAAGAGAATTGTCCTGTTTTAAGAAAATGAACATTGAAGTATTTATGAGGAAAGGGCATACTATACCTGCAACTTACTTTGAACTAGCTCAGTAAAATATTCTATTTATCTATCATCTATCTATCTATCTATGTCTATCATATATAAATAGAGGTGGATAAAAATGTAGGTAAAATATTAATAATATAGGAAATCTAGGGAAGGTCACACAAGAAATATCAGTACTATTTTTGCAATTATTATGTAAATCTAAAATTAAGTAAAAATAAAAGTTAGAAAAAAGAATGTCAAAAAAGAACAAATAGAAAATTAATATAAAATAGAGATGATCTGATTAGCCCCTTAGATCACAAAGTTATTTTGTTTAATGATTTTCCAGCCTTAAAGACTTTTTCATTGTATATAGCAAGTTTCAAATTGGAAAACAGCCAAATTGACTCTAATTTAAGCTTTGATATTGCAAATGAATCTCTTCATAAGTCATAAATCATCCTGTAAACATATCAATGCATCTAAAAGCCATACCCAAACAATTTCAGGTCCAAAGGATCACTGTGCTATATTGAACAAAAAGTTTAATCAGTCAGTAGATCAAAGCAAGCTTCAGTTATCTTCAGATAAACTCAACTACATTTTTTTTTTTTTTTCCGGTACGTGGGCCTCTCACTGCTGTGGCCTCTCCCATTGCGGGGCACA
>NC_041214.2:103204453-103229049 GCF_002837175.3 Physeter macrocephalus | reverse complement strand
CAGGCTCTGGACGCGCAGGCTCAGTGGCCATGGCTCACGGGCCCAGCCGCTCCGCGGCATGTGGGATCTTCCCGGACCGGGGCACGAACCCTTGTCCCCTGCATCGGCAGGCGGACTCTCAACCACTACGCCACCAGGGAAGCCCTCAACTACATTTTAAAAAATATGTGCATCAGACTTCATTCATCCACAGAGTAAGTTTTCCATCATTGGTATATATTTGCGCCCATTTATTAAAGGTATTTTGTGACCAGTAACTCTGCCTTGTATACAGTGCCACTGACGCAAAGACCTATCATAAGCTGAAGTCAAACCTTCCCAATTTATGCAGCAAGGAACTAGCCTACCTCTGCAGTAACAGTGTATTTAATTGGTGGTGACAATATACAGCAAGTGAGGACTTTTTTCTAAGCAACAGTGAAACACCTCCATTCAAGTAAATTAATACCCTTAACTGAGTCATTTGGTAAGAAGTATAAGAAGAAGAATTACAAATTAATTGTAAAATTTATGAACTGTATTAATTATTTATTTCTGAGTATTTTACCACCCCAAAACTTAGTGGCTTAAAACAACCACCATTTATTTTCTCAAGATACTGGGGATTAGCAACATGGGCAGGGCTCAGCTGGCATAGTTCATCTCTGCTCCTCATGGTGTCAGCTGGACTCAACCATGCTGTTGCGGTCAGTTGGCAGGTCAACTGGTTGGTCCTGGATGGCTTCACTTACATTGTTGGCAACTGGCTGGGACTGTTGGCCAGAGCATGTGGCAGCTCCAGCAGGCTGCCTCAGGCTTTCTTGTACAGTATCTGACTTCTAAGAGGACAAGAACAGAAGCTGGACATCCTCTTACGTTACTCTACCAAATGTTGGCCAAAGCAAGTTACAAGGCCAGCCCGTATTAAAGGGAAGGGAAATAGTCTCCTCCTCTTCGTGGGAGGAATTGCAAAGTCACACTGAAAAAAAGCACAGAATAAAGATGAGAGAAATTGTTGTGGCTATCTTTGCAAACAGTCCAGCACATTGATATATAAACACCGAAATTTCTTCTTTCTTTAAAAAATGGGTCTAAGAATAATTTTGCAAAATTTTCAACAAACTATTCCCTCTTCTTCACATTGTTATTGCTTCTAATAGATTCGTTTTAAATGCTTCCAAATATTTGTCCTGAATTCAGGCCACTTGTTTTCCTTAAGATTATAGTGACGTTTCCTTAAAACATAATGACCCCTACCTAGCTCCAAGTAATCAGATATTTATCTTCCCGCAGAGAGTATATGCTGTTGTATGTGGATCTATTCATGGACCATATCTGTAACCGAACATTATTTGTAAAAATCCCAGTGTTGGGCCTTTCTTTCACTAAGTTTTTTAATTGCTATTTCTCTCTAGTCAACTTCTTTTAAAATTGATCTGTTATTGCACATTACCTGGATATTTTAAGTGTAGCCCATCATCTATTATCACTTATTACTTTCAGTGCTCTTTTTGACAGGCATGCTGAAACCAGAGTGGTGGGCTCCTTGAGAACAATTGGGGATAGATGAGTGGCTTTTCTTATTTCATGTATTTTATGGATGGTCTCATTGGTATGTTCCAGGAGCCAGAATATGGAACAGTCTAAACAACATGTAGCCAGAATAATTAAACTTTACATCCCAAAACTTTATCAAACAAAAGCCTTCATAACCGAGATATTAGGAGGGAAACTCTCGAGGTAGAGCAGCAATCTCCGCCAACCTCAGGCGCAGGGTGGATTTTCTTCATATCCTCATTTTTGACATGTTGGACTTCAGCAACCACTGTATCACTTATAGCCACAGGCATGAAGTATGTCCTGCTGGAGGACAACTATAAAGCTGATGGCACAAATATGTGGTTTCAGGAAAATAAGTAGCTTTCAGAGATGGATCATTACTTTCCCCCTTCTCATTACCATTCTGCTTCAAATTTCCAAAAATTTTAGTTTTGTCCACTGGAGTAGTTATATTATTTAGGGCACTAGTTGGGCTAATTTAACATTGATTTACACCAAGGTAGAATGTTTATTTCACTCTCATATAAATGTCTGAGATGTAGGGCAGTCCTGTTCCACCAGCTGGCTCTGAGACGTGGGATACTTCTCTCTTGTGGTTCCATCATTCCAAGTTCTGCTTGGTCCACAATGGCTCCCCGTAACTAAGCTGAGCCCTGGGAGGAGGAAAAGAGGGTGTGGAGGGCAAGTGGCTTCCTTTTAGGGACATGGCCCAGCAGTTGCCTATATCATTTGGTGTACATGTCACTTGCCAGAATTAAATCATATGATCAATCTGATTCTAAGGAAGGATGAGAATATAGTTCCTACCTGGGTAGCCAAGACCAAGCTATAACTCACTGGGGAAGGTTCTATTACTAAAGAAAACATTGAGATAAATGGATTCTATAGGACAACTAACCATCTCAGCCACATAATTCAAATTAAGTTATGAACACAGGAATTAGTCACCTCCAGGAAACAGTTTGCCATTGCATATCAAAAGCCTTAAATATGTACTCATCAGCACAACAATTATATTGCTAGGAATAGCCCAAGAAAATAACTATGGATATGTGTGAAGATTTTACTGCAATTATAATCATTGCAATATTAATAACGTGAGAGGAAAAAAACCTACAGATTTAACAATAAGTGATGAGTTAATATAGATTATTGAAGAGCAGTATTAAACTGTAGGTGTGCCCGCTGGAGTGGTTATATTATTTAGAATATTGGATCAGTTGTTTCCATGGAGATCGAAACAACAATGGATGACATAGAATTTTCCCATGCATTATTGAGTAAAAAAAGTAGAGCATAACATAAATGTGGTTTCATTTTATATAATCTTATATATAAATGTATATAATCTTACTGTCAAAATTAAATCTTAGTATTGATTATCTCTCTAAATGGTCACATTCTTTGCTCTTAGGAATATGGGATACTTTTATAAGAAATAAAATGTTTTTTAACCCTCGTTCCTTTTTTTTTTTTTTTTTTTTTGCGGCACGGGCCTCTCACTGTTGTGGCCTCTCCCGTTGCGGAGCACAGGCTCCGGACGCGCAGGCTCAGCGGCCATGGCTCACGGGCCCAGCCGCTCCGCGGCATGTGGGATCTTCCCAGACCGGGGCGCGAACCCGTGTCCCCTGCATCGGCAAGCGGACTTTCAACCACTGCGCCACCAGGGAAGCCCAACCCTCATTCTTTTAATGACAGAAAGTAAATATATTGAAAGGAGATTACTGCAAAACATGGAATTCTAATAGACTATCAATCTCACATTTTATAAAGCAATCCTTTATCTTGGCTATTCTTTGAATTCAGCACAGGATTAATGACTGGGGAGTATTAGACTCTTCATTTTCCTCAGAAGGTTTTTTGGTTGGGTTGTGCTGCAATGAAAGAAGGAATATGTTTTGGCTGCTGCAATCTCCTTAACTGCAGCAGATTTTAGAATGTAATCCATCAATTTGGAAATTCAGAATCCAAACAAATTAGCTCAGGGCTGCTCACTCCGTTCTTGGGGTATCTTATCTCCTTTAACATAGGTTCCCACTAAGGATTTGCTATATTTCTGAAAAGGCAACAGAGAGTTAAAATATAATTGGCTTGCAATAGGGAAACAACATATCAGCTTGCCCCCTAGATCTAATTTAAATGAGAAAATATTTCTGAGCAAGGACTGCATAAAGCAGGAAGTTGAGAGAGTTGCCAGGAGTGGATAAAAAAAAAAAAAATCTGCTTGCTAAAAAGATCTGGCCAGAATCAAAAAAGTGACTTTTCTAGCTGGGTTCTTTTAATGTACACAATGACGGAACCCCATGATACCCATTTATTCGACCATCAGATTTCATTAAGGCAGGAAATGTGATCTGATAGATTTCTTTCTTTACCAACTGCTTAATTATGATAACTTCATCATGTTAATAAAATGGATTACATTTGTTTTCCTTGCTCTCACCAGGGCCTAACTGGTAAATAGTCTATCAACATTTCCATTTCAACCCTAGTGTTTCAAAGGGACATGATTTGACTAAAAATAAGCTGCAGGCATCCACTTGCTCAGCCCCAAATTATTGTTATGTTGTTTAAGCCAAATAGTTCTGTAGCAGTTTAACCTTTCTTAAGGAAAGGAGGACAATTTGGCCCTTGTCTGCACTCACCAGCAGGTTTCTTTCTCTTCCTCGAATATTCTTGGAAGCTCCAATTAGTATTTTAAAGTTTCTATGAATTCGTAATGATTGAGAGTCTGTTTTTCATGGCACCCAGTGGCCAGCTAAGACCCTCGGACTAGATTTTGTCTGTTCCTGCTGAGAGTGTAATAGTAGAGTCAGGCTCATACTTGAATGGCTATCTCCCTTGGAATAAATTATGGTTGTGCATTTTTAGGCAAAATGTAACTGAAAGACATCTTTCTCTGCTTTTGTGTGCTGTAAGATAACTGATTTCATTTCCCCTGCTAAGATAACTCAGCATCATCTTGTACATACTTGCAGATTATCAGTATGAGAAAGATCTCAAACGTCAACCAAGATGGAAGAAACACCAGCTGGAAACTATCTCAGCTTCTATACAAATACCATGGGTTCGTGGGTGGAACAGGCATATTGAGGGATAATAATGATAACAGTAAGCAAAAGGATGTTTTTATTAAGTCTGGGAATGTATCTTGACAGTAAAATATTTGTAGAATGAATCCAGGTGATTACAGAGGTTTTATTTTGAGAACTGCAACACTTGTAAGAAATGATATTCACTCACACTCTTTTCACTGAAATTTAACAAAACAGTATGCTTACATAAGAAATTTCCAAATGACTTAGAGATGTAGTTTATGTTTTTCTTTCTTCCTATCATATGTGTTGTTAAAATTTACTCCTCTTTTTAATCTACACTTTTGGTCTAAATTTTTTCTCTATTTGGCAACTCTGTATATTTGTATGCTGGATAAATTTCCCCATGAAAATACTGAGCTATGCTAGAAATGTATGGCCATTCCAATTTGAAAATATAATTAAAAATATGTTACTTTAACAGAATATAAAAGAATAATTGTATAACTATCTCAATAGATGAAGAAAAGTCATTTGATACTAACAAATTCCTAATTTTTAAAAAATGTAGCAAAATCAGAATAGAAGGGAATAGAGAATAGCTATTAAAAACCTATGTGGCGGGGGGCTTCCCTCTCGGCACAGTGGTTAAGAATCCGCCTGCCAATGCAGGGGACACAGGTTCAATCCCTGGTCCGGGAAGATCCATCATGCCGCGGAGCTACTAAGCCGGTGCGCCACAACTACTGAGCCTGTGCTCTAGAGCCCGCGAGCCACAACTACTGAGCCCGCGTGCTGCAACTACTAAAGGCTGCACGCCTAGAGCCCGTGCTCTGCAACAAGAGAAGCCACTGCAGTGAGAAGCCCGTGCACCACAACAAAGAGTAGCCCCGCTTGCAACAACGAGAGAAAGGCCGTGCACAGCAACGAAGACCCAACACAGCCAAAAAATTAAAATAAATAAAATAAATAAAATAAATAAATTTTTTAAAAAACCTATGGGATTGCATAACTGTATGCTTAAAAATGGTTGAATTGGTAAATTTTACATTATATCTATTTTAGTGCAATAAAAATATACATACATTTAAAAAAATTAAGTGTGGGAAGATACAAATAATTAGTCATATCAGTAGCATATACTCAAATTATTTACAAAGCTATTTTGAATACTTCAACACAAATTCAATTATTAATACTACCATGTTTAAGCACTACAGTACTGCTATACATGTGTTTTACTGACCATCTTTGTTTTCTAGACATGGTACCAAGAACTTCCTATTATCTAATTTAATTTTTACAATAATCCTATGAGATAGAAATTATCATGTGCATTTTATAGATGAGGCATCTGATATTCAGAGAGTTGAAATTAGTTGCCTAATGCCATACAGCTAGAAGGTGTTGAAGCTGCAATTCAGACCCAGGTCCATCTGACTCTGACAGATGTTTATAGCACTTTTGCTCTAGTGCCTCCTATGTTTACATTCAGTAAATCTCACTGGACTGAACACAAAAGGAAAATTTTTAAAATAACCTAAACAAAATTGGCCACCCAAAAATGTGTCTACATCTTAATTCCTGGAACCAGTGACTGTTAGCTTGCTTTTTTAAAAAAAGGTCTTTTCAGATATAATTAAATTAAGGATTTTGAAATGAAAAGATTATCCTGGATTATCCAGTGGATGCTAAATCCAATGACAAGTGTCCTTATAAGAGATACACAGGGGATATTTGATAGAGAGAAGAGGAAGAGGCAGTGTTACCAGGGAGGCAGAGATTGGAGTGATGCTGTCACAAGCTAAGGAATGCCTGGAGTCACCAGGAGCTAGAAGAAGCAAGGAAAAGAATCTTCTCTCAAGGCTTTGGAGGAAGTATGGCCCTGCCACACCTTGATTTTAGACTTCTGGCTTCCAGACTAAGAAAATAATTCCTGTCTTAAGAAAAAAACAAAACAAAACAAAACTGTGGGAAGCATCAAATTTAATGGTGAAAATTTAGAAGCATGATCATTAGGTGAGAAAAAGACAGAAATGCCTGCTGTCATTATTTCTAGTCAACTTTGTTACCGGAAGTCCTAACTAATCCAAGAAAGCAACAGAAGTCAGGAAAGAAAAGCCCAAAATGTCCTCATTCGGAATCAACAGGGAAAAGATGTCACAGTAATCACAATTCATCATTCTTTTTAGTGATTGGGGATCTATGCTGCCTTTGCTCAAATTTGTCTGTAGGACTAGAATACCTAAGAATCCTGGGGAACACAGACCTTTTGCTTTTCCACTTTTCTTTTGGCTTCTCTTTTATATTCCCATGGCATGTTTTCCCCATCATTCATGTCACTCTGACTTCAGTTCCCCTGACTAGAAAAAATTATAAATTTCTATGACCATTGGAATTGGTATTCTTCTGTTAAATTATTGTATTTGATGGACATAGGAATCGTTGCTTTAATTTACTATGTCATTAGAGTAAATATAAGTGCATTAAATCAATACTTGACATTTCTGAAAGTAATTTATTTTTAAAATGTAGTATGTTTATGACTTCAGATATTAAAGGCATATTTATATTCCCATTTTAATCAAATTATAGCACAGAAAATCTCTTCAGTAGTTGAGATGACCACAGAATAAATCTAAGTTCATAACTTGGCAATAATTAACTTAAGGAGTAGGAATTAAGTTTGGAATAATACTCAGAAACTGGATATTGAGCTATTGAAGGCCATGTGTACTCACACTGTGACTACCCTTACTCTTTTCCTTAAGTATAGAGAAGGAACTAGAATATGTATATGATTCTTTGGATGCTTCAGATATATCCAAGTATGTCCAGGTATGGCCATGTTGTTCTGGAGTTTGGTAATTGGTAGAAACTAGATCTACCTCTGTGATTAACTTTGTGGTCTTGGTCAACTCATTTCATTATTTGGCCCTCAGTTTCCTCCCCCTACAAAATGATTAGATTGAATTAGGTCTTCTCTCAAATGGTTTCCATTTCTGGCATTCCTTGAGTGTTTAGACACAAGATGATGATGTCTGCTATTCATCAAATAGGTTTTATGTATCTATCATGATGCTAAATATTTTACCTGCATTATTTTATTAAATCATCATAGCACTTCTCTGAGGAAGAAGTAATAAGTCCAACTTTATAGATGAGGGAACAAAGGCATAGAGAGAGAAAATAACTGGACAAAGTCAGTTACAAAATTACGAAGGCAGAATTTGAACCATGGTCATCTTGAGTCTAAAATCTTTGGTCTTAATCACTATGTTGTTCTATAAATATTCAGCCTTCACTGTGCTGATTTAGTAAATGTAATTATCCCATCTATCCACTTATTCTAAATTGTCCCATCCAGGTCTGTACCATCTCCCCAAAAGGCAATAACTTTCATAGTGTTGCCACACCAATGGTCAGTATTAATCTTCCCAGCCCTGACCAAAACAGAAGTGATGGTGATACACACATCCAAGCCTGAAAATGCCTATTTCCCTTTACAGTAGACCTAAATGTCACTATCATGCTATGCAGATACCATCTAACATACTATGCAATGCATTTATTTACTGTGCTGATTTTTTATTATCTGTATGTCCTATAAAATGTAAGTTTGACAGGGCAAAGTTATTTCCCTGTCTTGTTTACTGAATCCCTAGTACTCAGAAAAATACCTCGTACATATTAGATGCTCAATAGATAGATCTCAATAGATATTTAATGAATAAAAGAACAAATAATCAGGGGTAGATGTTTATATCAAAATTTATATGCATACCTGACTGAATTAGAGTTACACATATGTTTGCTGTTTTACAACAATGTAAGTAGTTTTCTTTCCAACAATTTTCAATAAATCCTGTCTTATTTGCAAGTCTTGAGTTGAATTGTAAAGACATAGAAACAAGTTCTGATGTCTAGGCTGTTGAACTTTTTTGATAATAGTCATCAAGACTCTGGGTAGATCATGCAAGCAGACCTCTTACATCAGAGTGTTTACTTAGGTATAAGGATTGTCTTTTCCGTCTGCTTGTTGTGTTACATCTGGACCTCACACAGTTTAAAAGTTATGATTAGTGGCCAAGCAGACTTAGAAATATCCCATTCAGATGATTTACGCTAATCACGTAATAACCATTTAATGCGTTTTTGTTGATTGATTCTAAATTGGAGTCAACTTATTTCAAATTATCCCTCTGCCAGTGAAGCTTCATGTGCGATTCAGTACTACAGGTTTTCAGTTTCCCTATTTAGTCACAACATTGCCTATGATTCCTGTTATCTAATTAAATACACTTGAGCCAAAACAAATACAGTCTTTGTTTTGCAGGCATAACCATGCTGCTTGTTGAGGCACAAAGAAAAAACTTCTTTAAATTACAGCTGTTTTAGTTTGGAAACTAATGACAACCAATGGAAAATAACCAGTATGAGTCACTATCTTTACCATCAGCCTATACCTTCCTAGAGATTAAAATCTGTAATTTTCTTGTAAACTTTATTTTCCCACTTTAATTTGGATTATTTCTGAGCATTTGATTTTTCCTTTACCAGAGGCTTGATATACAACCATGAAAACCCAATTAATGTTAGTTTAATTGTATGGATTGAGTTAAATTTTCTATAGCAAGTGTGTTTCACTAACATAGATGAACACAAAGAAAGGAGACAGGAAATGGCTACATGCTTAGGGACTTAAGAGGCACATGTAGAGTCGTGGTGTTGCGTAATACCTATGGTTGGAGAAGCCCTGGCCTCGAGGAGCCTGAGTTACTCTATGATCTCTTTATTTTTCATAAACCTTCACCAAGTGCATTTGAAAAATAGACCATACTAGATAGCCTAAAATCTGCAGCCATTCTCATCACCAGGGCATGAAAGACATTTAGTTATGAGAAAAGGATACAACAAATTTCAACTCCATTTCTCTTGACTATTTTCAATAGGAATACCACCCCCAATTCTCTCATAAGTGATATAAAAAAGAAGGTATAAAAGTACCTGTACCTGGTCTAATAAGACTTCTGGTGCCATCTTAGAAGCTGGATTCTATGTCTTTATTTGCTCTTGGTTTAGGCTCAAAGGCTTGACTCATTGCAAGTTTACAAGCTGGATTCTATGTCTTTATTTGCTCTTGGTTTAGGCTCAAAGGCTTGACTCATTGCAAGTTTACCATTTTAGGGTTTTCTCATTGCCAGTAACTTCATTAGTAAGTCCCTTAAAAATTGTCTCACACACACACTCGTCTATTGTGTTTACTCTTTTTTTTTTTGCGGTACGCGGGCCTCTCACTGCTGTGGCCTCTCCCGTTGCGGAGCACAGGGTCCGGACGCGCAGGCTCAGCGGCCATGGCTCACGGGCCCAACCGCTCCGCGGCATGTGGGATCTTCCCGGACCGGGGCTCGAACCCATGTCTGCTGCATTGGCAGACAGACTCTCAACCACTGCGCCACCAGGGAAGCCCTATTGTGTTTATTCTTAAAGCACGGTTAACCCACCAAATACAGGGTATAAAAACATGCTGTAAATACATCAAACATTGGACATAAAGAATGTCCAACCGTTCGTTGGGGCTTCTCAGGTGGCGCAGTGGTTAAGAATCTGCCTGCCAATGCAGGGAACATGGGTTCGAGCCCTGGTCCCAGAAGATCCCACATGCTGTGGAGCAATTAAGCCCGTGCGCCACAACCACTGAGCCTGCGCTCTAGAGCCTGTGCCACAACTACTGAAGCCCTCCTGCCTAGAGCCCGTGCTCCACAACAAGAGAAGCCATCGCAATAAGAAGCCTGCGCACCGGAAGGAAGAGTAGCCGCTGCCCACCGCAACCAGAGAAAGCCCGGGCACAGCAACGAAGACCCAACACAGCCAAAAAAATTTTTTAAATACATTTATAAAAAAAAGAATCTCCAGCCATTCATCACCATGAATTAACAGCAAGCAACAGTAACAACCAAAGCCACTTATTAAGCCCTTTATTCTGAGTTAAACCTTGCTGGCAAAGAGTTGAAACTTTATATGGAACTTTAATGAAATATGGAACAATAAAAATGTTATGCCCAAAATTGTGCTAATGTGTACTAAAAATAATGCTGCAAGTCAAAATTAATTTTTGACCACAACCAATTAATGCAGTATAGTAGCAAGAGGGTCTGAGCCAGCTGTACTAAATAAGGGCTGTGCCATCTTACGCAAAAATCTTTCTGAGTCTTGGTTTCCTCAAATGGAAAATGGAAATACTAAACCTACCTGTCAAGGTTATCGTAAAAAAAAAAATTTAAAGACCATAGATGAGATGCAATAAATCTACCTAATATTACTAATCAAATGAAATTTGAAGTAAAAAAAATTCATATATTGTGAAATTGAGTAAATATAGGTAAATCATTCACAGAACTTAACATGCTTCCCAGTGGAATTTCATATAAAGGACTCCAATAAGCTCATCCTGCTGAGAATACTTTCTCATGCTGTGTTTTCTCACGTACCTTTCCTCTCACACCACTATTTTTACCTTGTGTGGGCACAAGACCACCATTATCTGTGTTTTCTTTAACTAGTCCTTCTAGTTACTATCACAAACAGTTTATGACTACCGGACTGGGAGACTCTCAAGACAAAAGAGAGAACATTAATTACAGGCTTATCATGTGTGAGAAACCATCATAAGTGCTTATTGTTTGTATAGCACCTTTCATTATGTACCTCATATTTATAGACAGAGGTGGTTAAGAATGACACTAAAAATTCCTTAGTCACCATGGGCTATGTGAAACATATGATCTCAATGTTATAATTGAAGACATGAGTGATGAAAAATGGGGAAAGATAGGATAGTTCCTCCAGTTAAAGAGACACGATCTGGCCACTTACAGAGATGTTTTCTCCAAATCATGTGCCTAAGTACAGAGATGACTCTCAGCCATCATTAGTGCCTTGCTAGCATGTGCCATGGAGTATTCAGTGAATATTAGCAAATGAAAAAATAAGTGAAGACTGATCATTAGATTCTGAAGGAAGGGTTATAGACTTATACTTGTACCAAAACAGAAGTTATACGTAGTCAGCAGGCATCAAAAATGTGTCCTGGGAATTCAAATGTTAACGACCCCAGGACCCATTCACCCTCTCTGCCTCTCTGCTTTTACATAGTCTGGAACAGGAATTTCACACAGTGGGTGTTGCATGAAAGTTCTCAGCTTCTCTGTAGTTTTAGAAGGAAACAGAGAACAGCAAGGTGAAAAGACAAAATGTTTTTATTCAGGTTTTCTTAAGGGCTTATAGAAAGGTCACATTCATTCGGAAGCAGTACAAGCTTCTAGAGATAATAGCTCATGTTACCATTAGGAAAAGCCACATACGAAAAATATATTAAGGAAAAGAAAAAAGTCTTGCCCATGGCAATCCTTTCAAAATCTGATGACAGATGTCATAGTACTATAGGACTAGTGGAATATGCCATATTTTGAAGTGCTAAAAAAAAGGACTAGAATTAGAAGTGAGTCACAGAGGTAGACTCATTATTTACATACTTAATCTGAGGATTTTCACTTGTAAAATAACATGTCAGCTTCTCAATCACTAGGAAGCCCAGAGATTTTCTACTGAATAACTAAAACACATTTTTAGGTGCCCCAAATCACAGAAACCCTCCACAAAGGAAGGCATGAATACAAGGGTAGAATTGTAAGCCCGTGTTCACAGACTGAGCCCAAGTGATTTTGATTGGTCAGAATTAAAAAGCACAATCATTTCAGTCCTGCAAACCATGATGTCTCAGTGCTTGATGATTTATCTAAATCAAGGGTGGGTAACAGAAAAGAGAACTCTTTTTCAAGGAAGCATTTCCGGCATATCAGGAGCAACCCCACAGGTCAAGGGTAAATTCCCACAGTAGTTCTTGCTAAGGGATTATGCATGCTGCCTCATGAACTTAATTACATTTTAAAATACTACATGAAGGAAACATGATGGTGGGGAATTTTTGTACCTCTTACACGGAGAGTAGCATCCACAGCAGCTTGCTTCTTCGGTTTTCATCACAACTTGCCGTGGAAGGGGCCCCTCAGCTGGTGTAGACAGGGAACCCCTGCCCTGCAGGATCCAGGAGGCAGCAATGTTCACCCATGCCCTGGTGCCAACTCCCAACTCCCTAGTACCCTGGCTGTGATTCAGCCCCCAGAGACTCAGCTTAAAATGGGCAGACTCTGGTGTGATGTTAAAATCCCTTCTGTCAAGTTTAATGAAGTTTAAAATCACCCCCTAAATTGTGAAAATCTAAGATTCTCAGCAAAGACATGTAAGTCTTTTGCCTATCCCTCAACCATGATTTTAAAAATCTAGAAGTAATTGTCTCCAAGAGTCTCAGGTTTCAGCAAGGTCCTTCACAGTCCATAAGCTGATAGATGTAACACACATACACATAGGAAGCAGTAGTTGGAGTAAAAAAAATTAGATTTTTTTCTAAATACTATATGGTATTTTTTTTTTTTAAGTTTACTCCCTCCCTCAAACAAACCAACTTTTAAAAAGTTAGCTGGTCATTTGCTTTAAAAACCGTGTATGAAAGAAACTCTATGCCATGGAAAGTAGAGTCACTTAGTTGGAAGAACATGTAGATTGAATAAGTAGTTTGACTACTGTGTATTCTGTATATGCACACACACACAAGCGTGTTCATAACAAAATAAATAATATTCATATTATCATTTCTCATTTCTATGACTGATTGCATAGTCATAGGTTATATTTATAACTACATTCTTCCATTATCCATTCCATATTCCGTTTGCCCTCAGCAAGCGTCTGAGTTGGTTATGTTTTTTTGCCTGTTGGGGTGACCAAAACCTTCCTTCCTGAAGGGTCTGGGTCACTAGCAGTCCTGCCTGAATTGGGTTGTTGCTGTTTCCAGCTAATTTAATCACAGGTCCTGGTAGTACTAAAAGACCCCCGAAGGGTTCTGCTGTATATCAGACATACTCCTCCTTACCACAGTTTTGTAGTAGCAGCCCAGTTTTCCTCAATCAATTATACCAGCAAGTATAGTGATTCCCTTCTTTGCCTATTGATTCAGAGGCATGAAGAGCTCAAAGTGACCAGGTGGGAGTCTTAATTTCCAGTACAATGGAATCGTTGTGTCTCCTGGGAGGAGCATTCCTCTCTTTGAAATTAAGACTGTTAGACCAGCAGAGAATAAGGCCATGGGAAAAAGAAGCAAAAATTTTGCTTGGGGATCAGTTAGGGGAATAGTGAGTGGTGTTCCTTCCATTACACATCTTGATTCCTAATCCTGTGAATCCTGTCTATATGGGGGAAAGAGTATCATACATTAGCCATCGATTTAGAGTAAACTTGCAAGGTACACCTAATAGCACTGAAAGTGAGTCTTCAAAAGGTCATACCATCACTTTACCATCTTCATACCATCATTAAGCCAGCTGCTTCAGGCTGCTGGGAACATGGTAAGATCAGTGAATTCCATGAACATGGGCCCATTGCCACACTTTTATTTACTATGAAGTGAGTTCCTTGATCAGAAGCAGTGCTGTGTGGGTTACCATGATGGTGGATAAGGCATTCTGTAAGTGCACAGATGGTAATTTGGCAGAAGCATTGCATTCAAGGCAAGGAAATTTGTATGCAGAATACATATCTCTTCCAGTAAGAACAAGGTGTTGTCCCTTCCATGATGAAAGAGGCTCAGTGTAATTCATATGCCCCCAACTGGGTGGCTGATCACTCCAGGAAACAGTGCCATCAGGGACTCAGTTTTAATCTCTGCTGTTGGCAGACTGAGCACGCAACAGCATCCATAGCCAGGTCAGTCTTGGTGAATGGAAGTCCATGTTGCTGAGCTAATGCATAGCCTCCATCCCTGCCACCATGGCCACTTTATTCATGAGCCCACTGGGTGATGACAGGAGTGTCTAGGGAAAGAGCCTCACTTGATGAGTCATGCTATCCACTTGATGATTAAAGTCCATCTCTGCTAAGATCACTCTTTAGTGAACATTCACATGGGACAAAATATCTTCACTTTTTTTGCTCATTCAGGGAGGTCTACTTGCATAATTCACCATAGACCTCCTTGTCACCAATTTCCCAATTATATTCCTTCTAAGTCCCTGACTATCCAGCCAAACCATTGACAACACCTTACTAAGCAGTATAGACTGGTACTTCTGGCCATTTTTTCCTTCCAAACAAAATGAACAAGGCACACTGCTCAAAGCTCTGCCCACTGGGAGAATTTCACCTAACCACAGTCCTTCAGGGATGTCCCAGAAAGGAACTGTAGTCCCACAGCTGTTCACTTTCGGGTGGTGCCTACATGTTGTATACAGCCACCTGTAAACCAGACCAAGGTGTTCTCTTCTTCAGTTGACTTGTAGTAGGTAACTCCCCATGGGGCCACAGAACTGGGCTGGGACAGAAAGAGTAATGTAGCAGGAGTAGGTGCCATGGCATTTGGGCCACTTTCTCATGTTACTTCTTGTGCCTTCAGTGCCTGCTCAAGCTTAATCTTGTATATACTTCTTCCATTTGATAATCCAGTGATGCTATGAACACCCAACTTTATGTTTAGTGGATCAGACCATACCCAGCTTATGATGGGAAGCTCAAGTCACATGTTAATTTGGTGGTCCATGGCTAAGTGTTCAGTCTCTACTAAGGCCCAGGAGCAAACCAAAAGCTGTTTCTCAAAAGGAGAGTAGTTATCCATCAAGGATAGCAAGGCTTTCCTCCAAAGTCTAAGGGTCTGAGCTGTGACGCATCTACAGAGACCTGCCAAAGGCTCCAAACAGCATCTCAGTATGCCAGTGACACTTCAAGAACTATCAGATCTATTGGATCCTTTGGCCAAGTGATAGAATGGCTTGCATGACATCCCAGACCTGTTGCTGATCCTTCTCTTCTTCAGAGCCCACTCAAAACTGGCAGCTTTTAGGGTCACTGGGTAAGTAGGCCAGGGTAGCACACCCAAATGAGGAATATGTTGCCTCCAAAATCCAAAGAAGTCCCCTTGGCATTGTGCCTTGATTATTAGTTGTACAAGGGGCTAAATGTAATAGCTTATCCTTCATGTTAAAAGAAATATTTCAACAGACTCCACCCAACTGTATCCCCTAGATATTTCACTGAGGTGGAAGACCCTAGAATTCTGTTGGATTAATCTCCCACCCTCTGACACACAGATGACTTGCCAATATGCTAGAGTAGTTGCTACTTCTCCTCACTAGGTCCAGTTAGCATAAAAATGTGGTGGATGATTATGTTGTCTTGTGAAAGGGAAAGACGATCAAGGTCTCTGGAAATTAAACTATGACATAGGATGGAGGGTTGATTTACTCTTAAGATAGGACAGTAAAGGTATATTGCTGGCCTTGCCAGCTGATAGCAAACTGCTCTGGTTGTCAGAAGGTACTGGAAAGAAGCACTTTCCAGATCAGTAGCTGCAGCCAGGTACTAGGGGATGTGTTAATTTGCTCCAGCAAAGAAGTCATGTCAGCAGCTACAATTAGCTACAATTAAGAGTCGTCATCCAGTTACGTTTACAATAATCCACTGCCATTCTCCAAGATCCATTTGTTTTTCTATACAGATCAAATAGATATGGTGAGAATCGCCACGCCTGGATATTTCAAGTCCTTGATGGTGGCACTAATCTTTTTGATGCCCTCGGGAATGCAGTATTGCTTTTTGTTTAATGTTTTTTCCAAGTCCATGCAGTTCTATGGACTTCCACCTGACCTTTTCTATCATAAAAGCCCTTATTTCAAAGGTCAGGGAGCCAACGTGGAGGACTCTGTCAGATGCTAAGTGTGTCTATTCCAATTATCTATTCTGGAACTTGGGAAATAAACATATAATAGGTTCAGAGACCTACTGGACCCACTGTGAAACTGATCTGAGCTGAAATACTATTGATCACCCAATCTCTATTTGTTTTGTAATTTAGCCACTCACTTGATGAGGCTCCGCACTTGGTTTTCAGCAATTTCAGTGCTGTGGCTATAGGTTTCTTGCAGGACACACATAGCAACTTTCAGATCATTTATGTGGACCCTGAAATGGGAATCTGAAATTCTGAGCTCATCCTTTTCTTTTTACAGTGCAGTTAGGAGCAACTAATCAATTTCATGATACTTCTCAATTTGACTAAAATGCTCTAAACTATCTAATAGATCACCACCCATAACTTTACCTTTTATAGGTGGTATTTTCATCTCTATTGACACATCATGGCATGGACTGCCAGTTCCCACTTTACCACTGGGAAAGAGCCTTTCAATATAAATCTAATTGAATTAGAGAACCACTTCCAGAAAAGTCATCCTTAAGATTCTGTTCCTCATAAAACACTCTCAATACCAAAATCATTATTAGTCAGGGTTCTACAGAGAAGAAACGTCCAGTAGGAGATATATCTATATATATCTATAAAGTTATTGCTGTATCATCTATATAAAGAAAGATCATAATTCCTCCCTTTTTATTACATATAAGAGGGAACAACAAAGTAGTATACGGACAAGAGCTCCAAAAAGAGTTTGAAAGTTTCCCACAGGTAAACAAGTAAATCCTTTTTTCAGAGAAAATCTGGCTAGTTATTGGTAATTGAGTGAGAATTCTACAATATCAGTAATCATCAATTACCAACAGCAAACACAAATAATGTAATGAAAATTTTTGTTTGTTTTGTCTATATCTGTTTTTCTTTTACGTACCAGGCAGGGTTAGATGAGTGGCTATAAATAGTCAAGATAATTAACATATCTCCATGGAAAAACTGGTAGAAGAAAGTGAAATATTTTTCTGCAAATAAAAAAAATCTATAGGAAAGTAAGCAGCAATGATAACACTTGATTTTACTGATAATTAACATTTTAAAGTTTTTATTATATTCTTGGCACCATGCTAAGGACCAAATATTAAGATAATCACACTTCATCCCAAAAGCAACTTCAATGCTAGGTTTTTGAAGGGCACTCAGACCTTGCTCAAGTCAAAGGCTGAATTTATTCCTTCATAAAAGTACTACATTTTATTAGTTTAATGAGAGCATGCATTTAAACTCTGTCTTGCTAGCTACATTTTTTAAATACCGTAACTTATGTTGTAAAGCACACAGAATACAGTTATTTGGATAGAGTTGTATTTTTAAGTATTTCAACTGTTAAAGCTTTAACAGTCTTTTAACCAATTTATCTAATTCTACCCAACCCATCTAACCTGTACTCTTTTCTTTATAACATTTATATCCAGGCCTGGCTTCATGGGTTTGCAATCTGTGCAGTCACATAGGGCCCTAAGATTAAAATGGTCTCTTACTTGGTTTATGCTCAGCTGTCGCTATCTTGAAATTCTTATTAATATTTGAACAAGAGCCCTGCATTTTCATTTTTCACTGGGTACCACAAATTATATATCTGGTCCTACTTGTCTCCATATGAAATTACCTTATTTACTCTACTACATGTTTATATTTTGTCTTCCCTTCTAGAATGTAATCTTTATAAGAATAGAGACTTTGTCTATCTTGTATACCAAAGTAAATAGTAAGTTCTCAAAAAATGTTTCTTGAATTTTGTACCTGGCTCACTTATTCTTATCTGAAGAAAACCATATCTTTGAAAATAAACCACCCAACCCCAGGAATCAATTTTCATCTAACATTGCTCATATTTAAAGGAGTAACAAAGATGACATAAACATTCTCTCTAAGGCTGACCTTGCATTTCCAAACTTATTAAGTAATGGTAAATGTCACAGTGTGTCTTGAGAGAAGAATGCCAAATTTTCTCTTTTAACGTCAGTATTTAAATTACAATTTCTTGGTAATGAAATTCCATCTGGAATTTCATGAGCGAGTGGTTGCTATTTTGAAGACCTTTTCCCATCCTCTTTTAGATCCATCTTGTCACTTTGATCCCTACTTTAATAGATAAGAACAGGAAGGAGAAAAAGAAAAATGGAGAAATTAAATAACATAAAATAAAATCATATCTGTTATTACCCTTAAAATTAAATTCTGGCTCTGATGCTTTACTGCAACCACCAGCACTATTTTACGTTATATATTAAATGTGTTTAGACCCTTCATCAGAAAAAAAATAATTCTCTGTAATATAAATTATTCCTGAAAGCTGTTCTTTATGATGTGTCTACATGTGGATCTGTGAGTTTATCCTACTGTGAGCTTATAAACTTCTTAGATGTGTAGATTGTTTTCATTATTTTTTAAAATATTTTTTCTACCCTTTTGTCTCTCTCATCGTCTTCTGAGATCCCGTGAGCATGATGTCACACAGGGCTCTGAGGCTCTCATTTTTCCTTCACTCTTTTTTCTTTCCATTCCTCTATATGGATAGTCTCAGTTGACTATTTTCAAATTTGCTGATTCCTTTGCTTTCTGAAATCTGCTGTTGAGTTCCTCTACTGAATTCTTTATTTTAGTCAGTATATTTTCAACTTCAGAATTTCTAGTTGGTTCCTTTCCATAATTTGTACATTTTTATTGATATTCTATATTTAAGGATAAATTATTCTCTCACTTTCATTTAGTTCTTTAGACATGGATTCCATTAGTTCTTTGAACATATTTTAAGTAGATGATTTAAAGTCTAGTCTAGTAAGTCCAACTTCCAGGCTTCACCAGTTACAGTTTCTAGTGTTTGCTTTATTCCTTGTGAATGGACCTTACTTTCTTGTTTCTTGGCATGTCTCATAATTTTTTTGTTCAAAGCTGGACATTTTAAATAATATAATGTGGTAACTGGAAATCAAATTTTCCCCCTCCCCGTAGATTGTTTTGTTTTTGTTTTTGTTTTTCTTTTTTTTTGTGGTACGTGGGCCTCTCACTGTTGTGGCCTCTCTGGTTGCAGAGCACAGGCTCCGGACATGCAGACTCAGTGGCCATGGCTCACAGGCCCAGCCACTCCATGGCATGTGGGATCTTCCTGGACCGGGGCACGAACCCGTGTCCCCTGAATTGGCAGGTGGACTCTCAACCACTGCACCACCAGGGAAGCCCTGTTATTCTTTATTTAGTGAATTTTCTGAACAATTCTATAGTCTGTATTCTTTTTCATGTATAGCCACTGAAAATATTTCTCTGTCTCCATTCAGTTTTTTTTTGTTTTTTTTTTTTTTGTGGTATGCGGGCCTCCCTCTGCTGCGGCCTCTCCCGTTGCGGAGCACAGGCTCCGGACGCGCAGGCTCAGCGGCCATGGCTCACGGGCCCAGCCGCTCCGCGGCATGTGGGATCCTCCCAGACCGGGGTGCGAACCCGGTTCCCCTGCATCGGCAGGCAGACGCGCAACCACTGCGCCACCAGGGAAGCCCTCCATTCAGTTTTTAAAATTGCAGTCCTTTTCAAACTCATGCTAACCAGTTTCATGATATTCCACAAGATGTCATACATGGACTCCTACAGTCAGACAGTCATTTGGGAATCATTCTGTCCGGGGAAGCTGCTATCTCCATTGTTTCTCAGTTGAGGCAGAGGCTGAATCTTATTTCTGATGAATCCATCACATCCGCAGAGAGCAGACACAAGGGAAATGTGCCCTTGGCTCCCCAGTCAAAATTGGGACTACATTCTGTAATATAATTTAGCAGTCTTCAACATGGACAATGCATAATTTCTGTGAGGGAAATAGTCTAGGATACACTCCCTGTACTCATACATGCACAACCTCCCCCCTCCCAGAGGTGCCAGAAATGCTACATTTATTACAATTGATAAAATTACTCCAGTATGTCACTATCAGCCCAAGACCATTGTTTACATTAGGGTTCACTCTTGGTGTTGTACATTCTATGGGTATAACATGTGTATAATTATCAGTATCCACAATTATAGTACCATACAGAATAGTTTCACTGCCTTAAAAATCCTTTATTCTGGGGTGAACTTCAAGATGGCAGAGGAGTAAGAGATGGAGATCACCTTTCTCTCCATAAATACATCAAAAATACATCTACATGTGGAGCAACTCCTACAGAACACCCAGTGAACACTGGCAGAAAACCTCAGACTGCCCAAAAGGCAAGAAAAACCCCACGTACCTGGCCGTGTGGCTGACAGGGTCTTGGTGCTCCAGCCGGGTATCAGGTCTGAGTCTCTGAGGTAGGAGCTGACTCCAGGACATTGGACCACCAGAGACCTCCTGGCCCCATGTAATATCAATAGGTGAGAGCTCTCCCAGAGATCTCCATCACAGCACTAAGACCCAGCTCCACCAAAGAGCCAGCAAACTCCAGTGCTGGGTGCCTCATGCCAAACAACTAGCAAGACAGGAACACAACCCCACCCATTAGCAGAGAGGCTGCCTAAAATCATACTAAGTTCAGAGACAGGCCCAGCCCACCAGAAACACAGGATCCAGTCCCACCCACCAGAACACAGGCACCAGTCCCATCCACCAGGAAGCCTACACAACCCACTGAACCAACCTCACCCACTGGGGGCAGACACCACAAACAACTGGAGCTACGAACCTGCAGCCTGAGAAAAGTAGACCCCAATCACAGTAAGTTAAACAAAATGATAAGACACAGAAATATGCAGCAGATGAAGGAGCAAGGTAAAAACCCACCAGACCAAACAAATGAAGAGGAAATAGGCAGTCTACCTGAAAAAGAATTCAGAATTGGGCTTCCATGGTGGCGCAGTGGTTAAGAATCCTCCTGCCAATGCAGGGGACATGGGTTCGAGCCCTGGTCCGGGAAGATCCCACATGCTGTGGAGCAACTAAGCCCATGCGCCACAACTACTGAGCCTGTGCTCTAGAGCCCATGAGCCACAACTAATAAGCCTGTGTGCCACAACTACTGAAGCCCGTGCACCTAGACACTGTGCTCTTCAACAAGAGAAGACACCACAATGAGAAGCCCTTGCACCATGACAAAGAGTAGACCCTGCCCTCAGCAACTAGAGAAAACACGCATGCAGCAGCAAAGACTCAGTGCAGCCAAAAATTAAATAAATTAATAAATAAATAAATTTTTTAAAAATTCAGAATAATGATACTAAAGATGATACAAAATCTTGGAAATAGAATGGAGAAAATACAAGAAACGTTTCACAAGGACCTAGAAGAACTAAAGAGCAAACAAACAATGATGAACAACACAATAAATAAAATTTAAAGTTCTCTAGAAGGGATCAATAGCAGAATAACTGAGGCAGAAGAACGGATAAGTGCCCTGGAAGATAAAATAGTGGAAATAACTGCTGCAGAGCAGAATAAAGAAAAAAGAATGAAAAGAATTGAGGACAGTCTCAGAGAACCCTGGGACAATATTAAATGCACGAACATTTGAATTATAGAGTCCCAGAGTAAGAAGAGCAAAAGAAAGGGTCTGAGAAAATATCTGATGAGATTATAGCTGAAAACTTCCCTAACATGGGAAAGGAAATAGTCAATCAAGTCCAGGAAGCACAGAGAATCCCATACAGGATAAATCCAAGGAGAAACATGCCAAGACACATATTAATCAAACTTTCAAAAATTAAATCCAAAGAAAAAATATTAAAAGCAGCAAGGCAAAAGCAACAAATAACATACAAGGGAATCCCCATAAGGTTAACAGAGTTTCTTTCAGCAGAAACTCTGCAAACCAGAAGGGAGTGGCAGGACATATTTAAAATGATGAAAGGGAAAAACCTACAACCAAGATTACTGTACTCAACAAGGATCACATTCATATCAATAACTACCTTAAATGTAAATGGATTTAATGCTCCCACCAAAAGACATAGGCTGGCTGAATAGATACAAAATCAAGACCCATACATATGCTGTCTACAAGAGACCCAATTCAGACCTAGGGGCACATACAGACTGAAAATGAGGGGATGGAAAAAGGATCAATCCAAGAAAAGGTATAACAATTGTAAATATTTATGCACCCAACAGAGGAGTACCTCAATACATAAGACAAATACTAATAGCCAGGGCTTCCCTGGTGGCACAGTGGTTGAGAGTCCGCCTGCCAATGCAGGGGATACGGGTTCGTGCCCCAGTCTGGGAAGATCCCACATGCCATGGAGCAGCTAGGCCCGTGAGCCATGGCTGCTGAGCCTGCGCATCCGGAGCCTGTGCTCTGCAACGGGAGAGGCCACAACAGTGAGAGGCCCACGTACAGCAAAAAAAAAAAAAAAAATACTAACAGCCATAAAAGGAGAAATTAACAGTAACTCAATAATAGTAGGGGACTTTAACACCCCATGTTCACCAATGGACACATCATCCAAAATGAAAATAAATAAGGAAACACAAGCTTTAAATGACACGTTAAACAAGATGGACTTAATTGATACTTATAGGACATTCTTTCCAAAAACAACAGAATACACTTTCTTCTCAAGTGCTCATGGAACATTCTCCAGGATAGATCATATCTTGGGTCACAAATCAAGCTGTGGTAAATTTACGAAAATTGAAATCATATCAAGTATCTTTTCCAACCACAATGCTATGAGACTAGATATCAATTACAGGAACAAAACTGTAAAAAAATACAAACACAAGGAGGCTAAACAATATGCTACTAAATAACCAAGAGGTCACTGAAGAAATCAAAGAGGAAATCAAAATATACCTAGAAACAAATGACACTGAAAACACAGTGACCCAAAACCTATGGGATGCAGCAAAAGCAGTTCTAAGAGGGAAGTTTATAGCAATATAATCCTACCTCAAGAAAAAAGAAAAATCTCAAATAAACAACCTAAACTTACACCTATAGCAATTAGAGAAAAAATAATAGCAACAAAAATACCCCCCACACTTAACAGAAGGAAATAAATCAGAAAGATCAGATCAGAAATAAATGAAAAAGAAATGAAGGAAACTGTAGCAAAGATCGATAAAACTAAAAGTTGGTTCTTTAAGAAGATAAACAAAATTGATAAACCATTAGCCAGACTCATCAAGAAAAAAAGGGAGAAGACTCAAATCAACAGAATTAGAATTGAAAAAGGAGAAGTAATAACTGACACTGCAGAAATACAAAGGATCATGAGAGATTACCACAAGCAACCATACCATTTCCAATAAGATCAGGAAAAAGACAAGGTTGCCCACTCTTATTACTATTATTCAACATAGTTTTGGAAGTTTTAGCCACAGCAATCAGACTAAAAAAAAAAAAGAAGTAAAAGGAATCCAAATCAGAAAAGAAAAAGTAAAGCTGTCACTGTTTGCAGATTACATGATACTATACACAGAGAATCCTAAAGATGCTACCAGAAAACTACTAGAGCTAAGCAATGAATTTGGTAAAGTAGCAGGATAAAAAATCAATGCACAGAATCCTTTGCATTCCTATACACTAATGATGAAAAATCTGAAAGAGAAATTAAGGAAAAAGCCCCATTTGCCATTGCAACAAAAAAAAACAAAATACCTAGGAATAAATCTGCCTAAGGAGACAAAACTGTATGCAGAAAACTATAAGACGTTGATGAAAAATTAAAGATGATACAAACAGATGGAGAGATATACCACGTTCTTGGATTGGAAGAATAACATTGTGAAAATGACTATACTACGCAAAGCAATCTACAGATTCAATGCAATCGCTATCAAACTACCAATGGCATTTTTCACAGACCTAGAACAAAAAATTTCACAATTTGTATGGAAACACAAAAGACCCTGAATAGCCAAAGCAATCCTGAGAAAGAAAAACAGAGCTGGAGGAATCAGGCTCCCTGACTTCAGACTATACTACAAAGCTACAGTAATCAAGACAGTATTGTACTGGCACAAACCAAGAAATATAGATCAATGGAACAGGAATGAAAGCCCAGAGATAAACCCATGCACATATGGTCATCTTATCTTTGATAAAGAAGGCAAGAATACACAATGGAGAAAAGACAGCCTCTTCAATAAGTGGTGCTGGGAAAACTGGACAGCTACTTGTAAAAGAATGAAATTAGAATGCACCCTAATACCATACACAAAAATAAACTCCAAATGGATTAAAGACCTAAATATAAGGCTA
>NC_041214.2:103197317-103204108 GCF_002837175.3 Physeter macrocephalus | reverse complement strand
CTAATCATTAGAGAAATGCAAATCAAAACCACAATGAGGTATCACCTCACACCAGTCAGAATGGCCATCATCAAAAAATCTACAAACAATAAATGCTGGAGAGGGTGTGGAGAAAAGGGAACCCTCTTGCAATGTTGGTGGGAATGTAAACTGATACAGCCACTATGGAGAACAGTATGGAGGTTCCTTAAAATCTAAAAATAGAACTACCATATGACCCAGCAATTCCACTACTGGGCATATACCCTGAGAAAACCATAATTCAAAAAGAGACATGTACTGTAATGTTAATTGCAGCACTATTCACAATAGCCAGGTCATGGAAACAACCTAAGTGTCCATCGACAGATGAATGGATAAAGAAGATGTGGCACATATATACAGTGGGATATGACTCAGCCTTAAAAAGAAACAAAATTGAGTTATTTGTAGTGAGATGGATGGACCTAAGGTGCAGACATAGAGAGTGAACTTGAGGACATGGGGAAGGGGAAGGGGAAGCTGGAATGAAGTAGGAGAGTAGCATTGACTTATATACACTCCCAAATGTAAAATAGGTAGCTAGTGGGAAGCAGCTGCATTAGCACAGGGAGAACAGCTCAGTGAAAAAAAAATGGTTCTGATGAACCTAGTGACGGGACAGGAATAAGGGTGCAGACATAGAGAGTGAACTTGAGGACATGGGGAAGGGGAAGGGGAAGCTGGAATGAAGTAGGAGAGTAGCATTGACTTATATACACTCCCAAATGTAAAATAGGTAGCTAGTGGGAAGCAGCTGCATTAGCACAGGGAGAACAGCTCAGTGCTTTGTGACCACCTAGAGTGGTGGGATAGGGAGGATGGGAGGGATGTGCAAGAGGGAGGGCATATGGGGATATATGTGTACATATAGTTGATTCACTTTGTTGTACAGAAGAAACTAACACAACATTGTAAAGCAATTATACTCCAATAAAGATGTTAAAAAATGTTTTTTAAATCCTCTGTTCTCTATGAATTCATCCCTCTCTCCTGCATAATCACTGGATATTACTAACCTTTTGTCTCCATAACTTTGCCTTATCCAGAATGTAAAATAGTTGGAGTCATACAGTAACCTTTCAGTTTGGCATCTTTCACTCAGTAATATGCATTTAAGATTCCTTCCATGTCTTTTCATGATTTGATAGCTCATTTTTTTTTAGTGCTGAATAATATCCTATTCCCTAAATGTATCACAGCTTATTTATCTGCTCATTCACTAAAGGACATCTTGCTTGCTTCCAAGTTTTGGCAATTATGAATAAAGCTGGTATAAATAGCCATATTAGGTTTTTTTCAATTTATGTGGGTAAACACCAAAGAATATGATTTCTGAGTCATATGGTAAGTTTATGTTTAGTTTTGTAAGAAACCTTCAAACTGCCTTCCAAAGTGATGGTAACATTTTGAATTCCTGCCAGCAGGGAATGAGTGTTCCTGTTGCTCTACACACTCACCAGCATTTAGTGTTGTCAGTGTTCTAAATTTGACCATTTTAATAAATGCATAGTGGTATCTCATTATTTTAATTTTCAATTCCCTGATGATATCTTTTTTGCCATCTGTATATCTTCTTTGATGATGGGCCCTTTGCCCATTTTTTTTTTTTTTCCTGTACTTGGGCCTTTCACTGCTGTGGCCTCTCCCATTGCGGAGCACAGTCTCCAGACGCGCAGGCTCAGCGGCCATGGCTCACGGGCCCAGCCGCTCCGTGGCATGTGGGATCTTCCCAGACTGGGGCACGAACCCATGTCCCCTGAATCAGCAGGCAGACTCTCAACCACTGTGCCACCAGGGAAGCCCCCTTTGCCCATTTTTTAATCAGGTTTTTAATTTTTTTGTTGTTGAGATTTAAGAGTTTTTTTTTATATATATATTGGATAAGTTCTTTTTCATGTGTTTCTTTTGCAAATATTTTCTCCCAGTTCTTGGCTTGTCATTTAATTTTCGTGACATTGTCTTTCCTAGAGCAGAGGTCTTTAATTTTAATGAAGTCTAGCTTATCAAATATTTCTTTCATGTATCATCCCTTTGGTATTTTATCTAAAAAGTCACAGCCATACCCATAGTCATCTAAGTTTCCTAATATGTTACCTTGAAGAAATTTTATAGTTTTGTACTTTACATTTAGGTTTATGAACCATTTTGAGTTACTTTTGTGAAAAGTGTAATACTATTGCTAGATTTTTTTTCTTTTTTTTTTGCCTTCTGGATGTTCAGTTTTCCAGCACTCTTTATTGGAGAGGCTATCTTTGCTCCATTGTATTGTTTTTGCTCCTTCATTAAAAATCAGTTGACTTTAGTTATGTGGGTAAATGTCTGGACTCTTTATTCTGTTTTGTTGATCTATTTGTCTATTCTTTATTTTATGGTTTCATGTCCTATATTCAAGTCTTTAATCCATTTTGAATTTATTTTTGTATATGGTGTAAGATAGACTGCATGTAGCAGTCCAGTTTCCCCAACACCATTTATTAAAGAGACTGCATTTTCTCCATTGCATATTCTTGTCTCCTTTGTTGTATATTAATTGATTGGTTTATTTCTGGGCTATTTTGTTCCATTGATCTATGTGTCTGTGTTTGTGCCAATACTACATTGTCTTGAATACTATAGCTTTGTAGTGTAGTTTGAAATCAGAGAGCATGATACCACTAGCTTTATTCTTCTTTCTCAACATTGTTTTGGCTATTCAGGGTCTTTTGTAGTTCCATTAAATTTTAGGATTCCTTTTCTAGTTCTGTGAAAAATGCCATTGGTATTTGAATAGGGATTGCATTGAATCTGTCGATTGCTTTTTGTAGTATTTGGGAATATTTTAACAATATTAATTCTTCCAGTCCATGAGCATGGTGTATCTTACCATTTATTTGTGTCATATCAATTTCTTTCATCAATGTTTTATAGATTTCAGGGTATAGATCTTTCATCTCCTTGGTTAAATTTATTCCTAGGTATTGTATTCTTTTAGATGAAATTGTAAATGTGATTGTTTTCTTAATTTCTCTGATAGTTTATTAGTGTATAAAAAAGCAACAGATTTCTGTATATTAATTTTGTATCCTGCAATTTTCCTGAATTCATTTATTAATTATAATTTTTTGGTGAATTCTTCAGGGTTTTCCATATGTAGTATCATGTCATCAGCAAATAGTGATAGTTTTACTTCTTTCCAGTTTGAATGACTTTTATTTCTTTTTCTTCTCTGATTGCTGTGGCTAGGACTTCCAGTACCATGTTGAATAAAAGTGATAAGAGTGGGCATTCTGTCTTGTTCTTGATCTTAGAAAATAGTTCAGCTTTTCACTGTTATGATGTTAGCTGTGGTTTTGTCATATATGGTCTTTATGATATTGAGGTATGTTTTCTCTATACCCACATTGTTGAGATTTTTATCATAAATGGATGTTGAATTCTGTGAAATGCTTTTTCTATATATATTTAGATAATCTTATAAATGTATTCTTTATGATGTATCACTTTGACTGATTTGTTGAATGTTTAATCATTCTTGCATCCCTGGAATAAATCCCACTTGATAATGGTGCATGATTCTTTTTATGTCTTGTTGAATTCAGTTTGCTAATATTCTTTTGAGGGTTTTTGCACCTAAGTTCATTAGGGAGATTTCCTGTAACTTTGTTTTTTGTTATGTCTTTTTCTGGTTTTAGTGTCAGGGTAGTTCTGGCCTCATAAATGATCATCATTATGGGGGTTACCTTGTATGTAACTAGTTGTTTTCCTCTTGCTGCTTTTAAAATTCTCTCATTATATTTAGATTTTGACATTTTAATTATAATGTGTCTTGGTGTGGATCTTTTGAGGTTCATCTTGTTTGGGACTTTCTGTGCTTTCTGGACCTGGATGTCTGTTTCCTTCTCCAGGCTAGAAATGTTTTCAACCATTATGTCTTCAAAATGTTTTCTGTTCCTTTTCTCTTTCTTATCCTTCTGTGACCCTATAATGTGACACTTAATGTTGTCCCAAATGCCCCTTAAAACTCTTCTCATTTTTTTAAATTCTTCCTTTTTGCTGTTCTAATTGGGTGATTTCTACTACTCTGTCTTCCAGATTGCTGATCAATTATTCTCTATCTTCTAATCTGCTGTTCGTACCCTTTAGTGTATTCCTCATTTCAGTTATTGTATTCTTCAGCTCTGATTGATTCTTTCTTATATTTTCTAATTCTTTGTTGACGTTCTCACTGTGTTCTTCCATTCTTCTCCAAAATTCGGTGAGCATATTTATGACCATTACTTGGAATTCTTTATCAGGTAGATTATTTGTATCCATATCATTAAATTCTTTTTCTGAGGTTTTGTCTTGTTCTTTCATTTGGAACATATTTCTCTTTTCCTAAGTTTGCTTGTCTCTCTGTGTTTGTTTCTATGTACCAGGCAAAACTGCTACCTCTCTCAGTCTTAAATGAGTGGCTTTGTGTAGGTGATGGTTATTCTTGTCCAACCCCGCATTAGTTTCAGCAATGCTTTGGAATAGAGCTGTGGTTGGTCACCCCCTCATCCAGGCTCACCCACCTGTGCTAGCAGGTTAGGTGGGGAGCACAGCAATGTCATCTGCCAGTGCCTCCATCTCCGGAGAGCAGTTCCACCATTTCCTCCCCTTTTCAGCTGATGCTTGTAGGTTCACAAATGGCTCTCTTTCACATATAATCTTGGCACTTTACAAACTGCTATTATTTTGCTAGGTCTTGGGGCAAATGAGACCTTATGTGAGCACTTTAAGAGAGGAGTCTCAGTTTCCTACAGGCCTTTGTGACCCTTAGACATCAGCCTTGTTCGTTTTCTAAGCTAGATTTTTTGAGAGCTCATCTCTCTGGTGTAGATCCCAGGACAGGAGTGCCTGCTGTGGGGTGCCACCCCTTGATCCTCTGGGAGGAAAACCTGTCTGGTAAGACCCATCACAATTGTGTGCTGCCTCACCAGGGGTAGGGTTTTGGTGAAAGTATTTCTTAGCCTCTCTTACCTGTTTCAGTGTTATCCTTTTTATCCTTTGTTGTGGAGCAGATGTTCAGCTAGTTCTCAGGTTCTTTTTTGAAGGAATAGATCCATATGTAGCTGTATCTTTGTTGTGTCTGTGGGAATAGATTAGTTCAAGCTCTTCCCAAGTTGCCATCTTGAACTGCCCCAATGACCCATGTGTTATTTAGAAATTGTTTGACTTTTATCCTTCTAAATTTGTTAAGATGTTTTTAATGCCCAGAATGTTATCATTTTCTGTCTTGGTAAATGTTCCATGTGAGCTTGAGAAGAATGTGTATTCTGCTGTTGTTGGATAAATAGTTTATAGATGTCAATTATATCTAGTTGATTGATGGTACCACTGAGTTCAAATCTGTCCATACTGATTTTTGCCTGCAGGATCTGTCCATTTCTGATAGATTCAATGGATATCTTGTAAACAGCCTATAGTTAGTTAGATCTTGTTTTTTTGATCCACTCTAAAAATCATTATTTTAATTGGTGTATTTAGACAATTGACATGTAAGGTGTTCATTGATATATTTAGATGAATATCTACCATATTTGTTATTGTTTTATATTTGTTGCTCTTGTTCTGTATTCCTATTTTTGTCTTCCATACTTTTTCTCTCCTTTGTGGTTTTAATTGTGCTTTTTATATGATTTCATTTTCTCTCCTTTTTTAACATATCAATTATACCTTTTTTAAACCTTTTTTATTGGTTGTCCTAGAGTTTGCAATATACATTTACAACTAATCCAAGTTCACTTTCAGATAACACTATACCGCTCATGGGTACCTATTCCTTACAACAGTAAAATATTCCCAATTCCTCTACCATCCTTTGCATCATATGGTAATTCAACTTGCTTTTACATAAATAAATATATGTATATAACATAGTATAAAAGTATACACACACATACACACAGAGGGAAGAAGGGAATAGAATATATCATTGCTGCTATTATTTGAAGCAAATTGTTATAAATTAAAATGAGAAAAATAAAAGTTTTATTTTACCTTCACGTATTTATTCTCTAATGCTCTTACTTTATGTAGATTCAAGTTTCTAACCCAATATTTCCTTCTGTCTGAAGAATATCTTTGAACATTTCTTGCAAGGCAGGTTTACTGGCAACAAATTCTTTCAATTTTTGTTCAAGAAAATCTTTACTTCTCCATGACTTTGGAAGGATAATTTCACAGGGTACAGAATTCTAGGTTGGTGGGTTTTTTTCTCTCAACACTTTAAAGATTTTACTCCACTCTGCCCTTGCTTGCATGGTTTTGAGGAGAAGTCAAATGTAATCCTTTGTTCCTCTATAGGTGTGGTGTTTTTTCCTTTTGCTTCTCTCAAAATTTTATCTTTATCCTTTATTTTTTGAGATTTCAATATGACATGTCTAGATATAGTTTTTATTGAAATTTATCCTGCTTCATATTCCCTCAACTTCCTGATCTGCAGTCTAGTGTCTCATGTTAATTTGGTGAAATTCTCAATCATTATTGCTTCAAATATTACTTCTGGTTTTTTTCCCTCTCTTCTCCTCTAGTATTTTCTATATGCATATTTTATGCTTTGTAGTTGTTCCACAGTTCTTTTGTTTTTTTAGCATCTTTATTTGAGTATAATTGCTTTACAATGATGTGTTAGTTTCTGCTTTATAACAAAGTGAATCAGTTATACATATACATATGTTCCCATATCTCTTCCCTCTTGCGTCTCCCTCCCCGCCACCCTCCCTATCCCACCCCTCTAGGTGGTCACAAACCACCGAGCTGATCTC
>NC_041214.2:103171781-103197191 GCF_002837175.3 Physeter macrocephalus | reverse complement strand
CTACAGCCAGCATTGTTCTCAATGGTGAAAAACTGAAAGCATTTCCACTAAGATCAGGAACAAGACAAGGTTGCCCACTCTCACCACTCTTATTCAACATAGTTTTGGAAGTTCTAGCCACAGCAATCAGAGAAGAAAAAGAAATAAAAGGAATCCAAATAGGAAAAGAAGAAGTAAAGCTGTCACTGTTTGCAGATGACATGATACTATACATAGAGAATCCTAAGGAGGCTACCAGGAAACTACTAGAGCTAATCAATGAATTTGGTAAAGTAGCAGGATACAAAATTAATGCACAGAAATCTCTGGCATTCTTATACACTAATGATGAAAAATCTGAGAGTGAAATTAAGAAAACACTCCCATTTACCATTGCAACAAAAAGAATAAAATATCTAGGAATAAACCTACTTAAGGAGACAAAAGACCTGTATGCAGAAAATTATAAGACACTGATGAAAGAAATTAAAGATGATACAAATAGGTGGAGAGATATACCATGTTCTTGGATTGGAAGAATCAACATTGTGAAAATGACTCTACTACCCAAAGCAATCTACAGATTCAATGCAATCCCTATCAAACTACCACTGGCATTTTTCACAGAAGTAGAACAAAAAATTTCACAATTTGTATGGAAACACAAAAGACCCCGAATAGCCAAAGCAATCTTGAGAACGAAAAATGGAGCTGGAGGAATCAGGCTCCCTGACTTCCGATTATACTACAAGGTTACAGTAATCAAGACAGTATGGTACTGGCACAAAAACAGAAATATAGATCAATGGAACAGGATAGAGAGCCCAGAGATAAACCCACACACATATGGTCACCTTATCTTTGATAAAGGAGGGAAGGATATACAGTGGAGAAAAGACAGCCTCTTCAATAAGTGGTGCTGGGAAAACTGGACAGGTACATGTAAAAGTATGAAATTAGAACACTCCCTAACACCATACACAAAAATAAACTCAAAATGGATTAAAGACCTAAATGTAAGGCCAGACACTATCAAACTCTTAGAGGAAAACATAGGCAGAACACTCTATGACATAAATCACAGCAAGATCCTTTGTGACCTACCTCCTAGAGAAATGGAAATAAAAACAAAAATAAACAAATGGGACCTAATGAAACTTAAATGCTTTTGCACAGCAAAGGGAACCATAAACAAGACCAAAAGACAACCGTCAGAATGGGAGAAAATATTTGCAAATGAAGCAACTGACAAAGGATTAATCTCCAAAATATACAAGCAGCTCATGCAGCTCAATAACAAAAAAAAAAAAAAAAACCCAATCCAAAAATGGGCAGAATAGACATTTCTCCAAAGAAGATATACAGATTGCCAACAAACACATGAAAGAATGCTCAACATCATTAATCATTAGAGAAATGCAAATCAAAACTACAATGTTCCACAGTTCTTGTATATTCTTTTTTTCTCTCTCTTTTTCTCTTTGCTTTTCAATTTTGGAAGTTTCTATTGTCATCTTCAAGTTCAGAGATTCCTTCCTCAGCTGTTTCCAGTCTACTAATGAGCACATCAAAGGCATTCTTTATTTCCATTACAGTGTTTTTGAACTCTAGCATTTATTTTTTATTCTTTCTTAGAATTTCTATCTCTCTGCTTACATTATCCATCTAGTTCTTTCATGTTTTCTACTTTATACATTAAAGTCCTTGGCACATTAATAATACAGTAGTTTTAAAAATCTCTGTTCTGATAATTCCAGTATTCCTGCCTTATATGACTCTGGTTACGGTGCTTATTTATCTCTTCAGATTGTATTTTTTGCCTTTTAGTATGCCTTGCAATATTTTGTTGAAATGCAGACATGATATGCTATATAAAAGAAATTGTGGTAAATGGACCTTTAGTAATGTAGTGGTAAGGTGTGGGGGAAGAGAAAGTGTTCTATGGTCCTATTCAATCTTAGTCTTTTGGTAAACCTGTGCCCCTGGATTGTGAACTTTACTGGTGCTTCTCAGTTCCCTCTCCCCTTAGGTTGACATGAGGACTAGAGGGAGTTAAGAGTTGTGTATTTCCCTTCCCCCAGTTAGAAGCCAGCTGGAGCTAGGTATTTCCCTTTCCCCAGGTAGGTTGGGTTCTAATAAAACCCCTACTGGTTAGCCTCTGAGAAAATAGTTTCTCCTGAGGCCAGGTCTTTTAAGACAAACAGAATGCGCTGGCATATGTCAAAATGGTTTACTTTTTTCTCCCCGATAGAAGCACCAAAAAATTTACTTGGTTGTTCACTGTGAGGACTTAGTAGAACTCCTAGAAGTAAAATTCACAAAAGTACTCTCTCTTCATACCTGGGTCTTCTTAGAGTTTTTAATTCTCAGAGTTGTCCATACTGAGCCTCTAGTAATTCAGTATTTACAGTTCAAGTTTTCCTATCCTAGTACTGGTTCCTGTGGGTGTTTCTGCTCCTGGGTTTCTGCTCTGGTAAGCTGCAGTTCTCTGTGTCTGTCTGTCCCTCCAATATGGGAGGCAGCAGTTTGCCCTGTGGCCTCATTTCTCTGATGAATCTAAGGATAGTTGTTGATTTTTCAGCTTATTCAGATTTTTCTTGTTGTTAGGATGGAGTAGCACCTTCTAATCTCTGTCATGCTGGACTGGAAAGCAGAAGTCCCCCTGGTTAGTTTTAATAGAACAAATTAGCAGTTTCTAAATGTTCTATTCTGTATTTACTTCGCATACGTAGACAATGAAGTATTTCCTTTTCTAGCCCATGTTCCCCTTCATACTCACTCTCTTTCCACTGTATAGAAGAAAAGTATGCTTCTCCATCATTCTATATTTTACTATTACTACTTGAAGGTATAGAAGTCTCTGCATACCATATTAATAAATTGTTCAAATTATTAGTGGCAGTCCAATATCTTTTGATTAAAGCACCATAGTGCTTCATGTGTTTTGCAATCTTGTACATAGTTATGTTTGGATGGTAACGGGATATTAGAAACTGTATTATGGTTCATGTTGGGGTATTATAAATTAAGACATAGTGTAGAGTGGGCAGCATGACTAATTTTTATTTCACAACCTTGGATTATTGGTAAAGAATTAAGGGAGCAAGAATATGCAAAGCAAAGAGAATATACATAGAAAATATCAGATGTGGTGCAATAGCAATTTGCTCCCCACTCTGCATTTGCACACTCTGGGAAATGAGGGAAAGCTTGGTGAATACTCCCATACATGCTTGTCTCAACAGTGTCTGCAGCTCCAAAGTATACTTAAAGTGCCTGTTAAGATAGAACCATGATATTAAAAAAATTACTGTCAAAGATATATTTAAATTTACTATTGTAATTTTTCACAACTTTTGCATATATCATATTAAATAACATATATCCAAGTGAAAAACTATAATGTACCTAAATAGTCATTTAACAACTTTTGATAACATTTTTAGTTTACTTTCCAGAAATCTGATGACTATGTAATAAATTATTTTGTAAAACTAGATTATATATAATTCTTTGCTGCCTAAAAATGTGCAGGAAGACTTAATGTATAGTTCTTGATGCTGATAAATCACTAAAAATTATTTTAATGCTAGATCATAATGTGAATTTAAAATATAAAGGAGTTTTAAGAATTAAGGGACACTGTTTTTATAAAACCACCTTCAAATTCCCATTTGCTTTTTTATATGAATAAGTTTTCATATATGTATATAGAAAAATTAGAAAAAATTTGACATTGCCTCAATATAGCAATAATTAGTCATTAATTCATATATAAGTGAACTAATTATTAAGAAATATATTTCTAATAATATTTTACTGTATATGTTTGTTACTAATAAAAATCTGGGTTATATTATGCTATTTTGAATAATTCTGCACTAACAAATAATAATTGTAACATAGCTCAATCAAAAAGAAAAGAATAACAGAAATTTATAATTACCAGAACTTTTAAAAATTAGGATTAATTAATATACAAATTTTCCTGCAGAGTAATATTGTTAGGTGATCAAAAACAGTACTTTGAGATAATATTCTGTTTGTACATGGAATAGAAATATAAGTTCAAGAAGAGAAAGAACATTTCTGTCTGATTAAGGAAAAACAGTTTGTGTATTTTTAAACAAATCAAGGGCAATGTGAACTTGCTAAGTGTTTAGAGGACTGAAATAATTTAGAAAAGCAATATAACTGTTTTACTTTAAAAACTTTAATAAGTACAATGTGAGGAATAATACAGCATTTGGAATTATATAAATTTAAGATGAAAGTCTTTAGAAGTCAGTTTATAAATATACAAGAAGTTTCATAATTTAAAAAAATCCTTTGACAGTACAGAAGCAAAGTTTTTGGAAGTCATCAGCATAAATTGCAAAGGATTATTCTCTAAGAATTCTTTATCTAATTTAAATATAATGAAGCCATACTAAACTTTTTCTTACCCCTATTATTTGTCAATTTTTTCCAATTTCATTCAGAGTCAGTAGTGTTTACTTAGTAATAATCATCAGCTTTCTTCATTCTTGTCATTGGCTCATTGACTATGCAAGAATATCTGATTAGCATAATTTGTAACTTAGACTGACCTCTAGAGAATTTTGAATATCCAGGTGCCAGATGTCATGGTCTTGCCTAAGGAAAGTTGAGGCAGCTGCATCTCGTTAGTTAGCCCCCCTAGGGGGCTAAAAATACTAAAGAATACTTTTTGGTTGTTTTATATATTGGGCACATGACAATTTTCAGGAGCAAAATGCATTTTTATTGATAAATTTCCATAATTTTGTATTAATAATAGTACTGTTTTTATTAACAACCAGTATTAATTCTGAGCTAAATAATATATTATCTCATTTAACAATCTAGAAACTTATAAATTAGCTAATATATTTTAACATCAGTCCAATTTATAACAGGGGAAAAGTCTCAGAGATATTGAGTAATGTGTGCAATCTTATACCTCCAGGAAATGGTAGAGCTGGGATTTGAATGCTGGAATTTGCCTGATGGCTGTCCTACTATATTGTCTACTGGTGAAGTCATACATAATGTTAGACCTTGGACAACACATCCTAGATCATTTCTGGTGTTGACTTGGAGCAAAAGTTCTGTCTAGACAGAATTAAAATGTATATTTTCTTGCTGTACTAAAATAGTACCTTGGAAATGGCTAAACAGAAATTACGTCTATCAGCACATTTATGATAGAAAATAAAAGCTAAGCAACGTTTTCTAACCCTTGCCATGATAAAAGAAAATTCTGAGTACCGTGCAAAGAAATAATGCTAACAAGACATGCTCTGGACGGAAACTATCTGGTTAGAAAACTTGATTTATGGCACTTATAAAATAAGTGCTGAAGCAGATCTTGCTATCTGGCATTGGAAACTAATGCTGAAAATACCTACCTAATTTCATGGATTTCTGTATTGAAAGCTAAAGGTTCAGATTCCTAGATAAAGATCTCGCTTTGGTAATGTTATTAGTCTTTTAACAGAAAAACACATCAGGAAGCCACTGTATTGGTTTGTTGTAGCATCATCTCCATATATCCTCCTTTAAGAGCTAGGAAGCTAGACCCTTTTGGGAATATGATAGCTCCTAATTCAGGATAGCAAGATTTTGCATGGAACAATAGAATGGGAGTGTTTAAAAGGACTGGAGAGTCTCATTTTCAAATTCCTTTATTTACATATTGAAAACTAAGGCCTAGAGAATTCAAATGTTTTATATATATTCATACATGTCATATAAAAGTCACTCTCACACGTATATCTAAGTTACTTTCTCTGTTAAATATTGTTTCCATTAAACTATACCTGATTGAGGGGGAACAGAGTGCTTTTATTTTTTCTGGAAATTGTAACTTTCAGTGAGTTCCTAGTTTCAAGTTGACTGCTTGCCTAACACTTCTTGGTTCCTTTTATGTACATGGGAGAGCAGTACGCCAGTACGCATCTCTACTTAACCCTCTGGTTTTGAAACTTTGTGATAAGACCAAAGGGTACCCTGTTATCAGCTTGACATACACATCAGTCTTAACAGCCTTTGATTTCCCCTCAGAAGCAGACAGCACTGCAAACCAGGAGAAACTGTAAACAAATCACTATAGGAGCCTAGCAGGTAATGACTATGAGTGAAGCGGGATGGGTAGGGAAAGTGAGGAATATGGACAATCAGAGATCACATGGCTCATCTGGCGGGTAGCATCTACTTGGCTCTGGCCAGTTTTTGCAAGATAGAAATAGAGCCCCAGTGTTGCCAGTTATTCCCATGTCTCATAAAAAATCCAAAATCCAAATTTCGCCATGAAGTCTCCCAATATTTAAATACTGGAAACTAAGTTTTAATTTTGCTTAAACTCTGTAGTGTTAGATGGAATGTAGACCCCAGGCCACCAGTATATGAGTTAAGAGATTTAGCCATGGTAGAATCCCAAGCCAAGAATCCTTTTTCCATCAGTGAAATCTAAGGCTGGTACCCAATGTACATGGCTAACTGGAAACTTGGAACCCTGCCATGTTTGGTCAGCTTAAAACTGCCTTTGATTTCTGATTAGTTCTCTACTATACTCTCTAGGGGCTGGGTCAATGTCTTGAACTGCAGATGTTCACCTTTTGCAAGAATCTTCTACTGAGAAGAATGATCATATTTACACATAACCTATGGCACTCATTGAAAACATGCTCCAGATTAAACTCATCACCTAGATCAAAGGCAGTCACCTATTTTTCTCCAAATACTCCTGCTCACTGAAGATTCATGCTGCCTTTCAGCACCAGCCAGATTAGACTCCTTTGAAATTGGCATTCGCTTGAATCAAGCCCCCATGTGTATAACGTATGTTAGGCAGCATACTTGGAATTACTGATTGCCTGTATTGGGAACAAATTGCCTGTATTGGCCCAAATCTCCAGCAGCCATGGTATTTTGTACCCTCAACATCACGACAGTCCCTGGCTTATAATCTAATTCAACTGACTGTGGAAATTTTAGAAATTGGTTGAACAAATTTAAGTACTATGCCAAGACCTCTCAAACACCAAGAAAGTGGGAGTTTTCATGTTTTGATCATATTTTATACACTTGGCACTTTATTCATACTTCACTTAATCCTTACAGTAGTCCTGTGAGGTATGCTTACTTGCCCAGTTATACAGAAGAATGAGAATACATAAAAGCTATCAAACTTCAAAACCAGGAGTCAAATCCTAAAGTCCAGGGGTTTATCATATTAATTTTTGCGATTAAGGAAAATATTTTCAACATAGAACTCTTAGAAAATTCAGAAGCAAACAAAATAAGAAAAAGATATCTACAAGTTTACTAGCCAAACATGATCATTTTATTTAATTATTGCATAGCCCTCAATTTTAAAATATTTTTCATTTTATAATATTGGAATATTACTGTGTGATTTTTTTATTTAACAATTTCTTGGGAACATTTTCTTAATATTAAAGTCTTCTAAATGTAATTTTTAATGTCTGCATAGAAACACGTTTTACACATTTAGCATAATTTATTTACTCCCCTATTGTTAGTCATTTAAGTAACTAAGGTTTTATTCTCTCTTTGATTCATTACAATGCTGTAATGAATATAATTGATGTTAAAACTTTGAACAGTCAACTACAATGCAGTGAGTGGGTTGAAGCAAAGGCACTATTTTAAGATTTGTTTTCCAGAAAGTTTGGACCTATTTCTTACCAGCAATTTATGAAAGTCCCTTTTACTCAATTCTTCATATTTTAAAAGGTATAAAAAGCTCCCAATTTAATCAACCAAGTCTTGCACCTTATTATGTTGATTTGTTGTTAACAAGGTGAAGTATTTTCCCCAACATCATTGCAGCATCAAGGGATTGCCGAGCTTTTAAGTGTGTGAGCTGTTAGATTCGATTGTCTGGGTTTAAATCCAGGCTCCACTACTACTGTGAGATTTGGGGAAAGTTACTTAACTTCTCTGTGACTCAGTTTCCTCTTCTGTAAGATAAATAAGAGAATAATAATAGCATCTAACTCATTAGTTCATTTTGAGAATTAATGTGTTAACACTGTAAATTGCTTAGCACATGCCGGACACAATTGTAAACACAATAAACATTCACTGGTTGGTATTCACTACATATATTTATCTGTCATTTGTGTTTTTTCCTCTGCAATATACATTTCATATTGTGTACTTTTCTAGTGAAGGATTTGTTTCTCTCATATCGATATTTAAGAGCTTTAAAAAATTTTATGGATATTTACCACTTATTTGATATAGCTTGCAAATATTTTCCCCAAACTTGTCATTTGGCTTCCAATATAGTTGACGGTGTTTTTTGTTACTGCCATATATTTCTTCCTTTTATGCTAACTGACCTATAATCAATTGCTTTATTGATAATGTATACATCTGCTTGTAGGCTTTGATAGGCTTTCCCACTCCAAAAACAGATGGATATTTATCCTTTGTTAGTTGTTTAGCAAATTTGTTCTGTATATTTAAATATTCAGTCCATTTGGAAGTTGTTATTTGTGTATTGAATGATTATTTTTCATTCACTTATTCAGGCATAAGTCTTGGATTCTTGAGCAGTAAACCTGATGGGGCTTACAGTCTAATGGGGAACACAAACAAATGAACAAGTAATTAAACAGAGTGTGATAGTGCTAAAACAAAGAAATTCATGGTGATATGGAAAGCCACTGGAAGGACATTGAAAGCTAAAGAGTCTTTCCATAGGAATTAATGTCTAAGGTGAATGCTAAAGGGTAAAGAGAAGACCCTTAGGAGGAAAAAGAGTACATAGAAAGGCTCATAGTAAAGAAGAACATGTTGCATTAAAGGAAGTTCAATATGACCAGAGCTTAGAGGAACGGGGATGGGGGTGAGGAATAGAGAGAAGTGAGTTTGGCAATTTTGGCAGGCACCAGCTAGTAAAGGACCTCATAAACCAAAGGATTTTGAGCTCTATTCTGAAAGAAGAAGGATTGACTCTGATGTTTTAAGCAGCATTAACATTATGTGATTTATAGTTTTAAAAATCTCATTTCATCTTCAGTGTGGAGAAAGGTTTGTAAAGGGGAAAGTGGAGGTGCGAGAATCAATTGGGCACGATTGCTATTATCTGGGCAAAATGGAGGTCAGTGGTAACTTTACCAAGGGGATAAATTTCACAGGATGTTACCAGGCTAGCGCAAGTTTATAGGAGGTCGAGGAAATGGAGATAATGAGTATGGAAATAACAAATTCAGTGTGTGTGTGTGTGTGTGTGTGAGAGAGAGAGAGAGAGACAGAGACACAGACAGAGAGACAGAGACAGAAAGAGACAGAGACAGGGACAGGCAAAAAGAGAGAGATGCAATATGGTAGAAGATGAGGTAACTACGGTTTAATTTTTGTTAGTATTTTACCAAGGAGCCAATATGACAGAGCTTAAATACTGATAGGGCAGAGCCAATGAGTAAGACATTGGACATACAAGACAGAGAGTGCATGGTTAATAGTGCAAGCATCACGATGAAGTAAAAAAAATGATGAGACCAGAGCACCAGTGGAGAGATTGGACTCAGAATGGGGAGGACATGTTGTCTATTGTAACAAAGAGGAGGGCGGTAGGATGGATTGATGCAAATGAATATATATTTATAAATTTGAAGGCAGGAAATTTACACTTGATGGTATCTAATTCCTCTGGGAAGTAAAACTTGAAATTATCTCAGTTTATTTGGGTTACTAGCTGCTAAGGAGGATGGAAAGAGAAAGAAAGCTAAATGTGAAAAGAGAAAAGGGTTGTGAAAAAGAGTTAAGGGTTTGTTTCATTTTGAAGACAATAAATTTATAGTGTAATATAGGAATTATGTTTGCTTTTCCCCAAAACAACCAATTGCCTACTAGCCTTTAATTGCATAATTCATCCTTCATTCTAATTTGAAATGCATGCTTTAGAGCATTCAAAAGTGTTTAAGCCATTCTTCTTACTAAACAGCATGGGGAGTGTTAAGAAGCAGGCGTTTGGTCTTATACAGGTGCTCAGTCAGCATTTGTTGAATGATTGAATAAATAAAAACATAAGTGAATGAGTGATGGATCAATTTGCAAACCAGGAAGAAGTATCATGTCATATTTTTTCAGATATGTGTCAAAGTATTATAAGAAAATATGGGATACATGTGAAATTATATTTTCCTAAGCTATCAGTCATACTTGACTACTGTTGTAGACCAGCTGCCCACAGACCTTCCCTGGGTCTGGGCTTGGTGTATAACTACCTGTGATTCACCTAAGTGGTGACGTGTAATGCACATGTGTGATGTTTCCTCATTTTTATATAACCTGTGGATTATACAGCAAGTTGACTCTGGTGGCACAGTGAAATATTGTGCCTGAAACCTCAGTGTTGGGTTCAAATGACATAGCTTGGTAAACGTGGTTCCTGCAACTATACAAATATGATATGATTTTAGGGAATATGGTGAGGCATGTAATGTCTTAGGAAGTTCTCTATTGGGCTGGTCCAAGGATCAGCAGGACCTTACCTTGGACACATAGAAAACCACTGCCACCAACCCAAGCTCTTCTCCTTGAAACACTGGGGTTTTTCAACCAGCCAATCTCATCAATCACCCCCACCCAGCCCAATATCTATTAGGCTCTATATCTCCATGGAAGGACTGTGACATGTTTTAAAGTCACTGTTGTAGTCTGTTCAGACTGCTATATTAAAATACCACAAAAAACAATTTATTTCTCACAGATATGGAGGCTGGAAGTCCAAGATTAGGATGCCAGCATGGCCTAGTGAGGGCATTTTGGGGGGTTGCAGACTTCGAACTTCTTGCTGTGGCCTCACATGGTAGAAGGGGTAGGGGAGCTGTCAGAGGCCCCTTTTGCAGAGCAGTAATCTTATATCACCTCTAAAGGCTCCATCTCCTAATACCATCACATTGGGCATTAGGACTTCAACATGAGAATTTGGGGGGGACACAAACATTCAGACCATTAGCAGTCACCACAGCAATAAACTGTAATAACTATCAATTTGAAAAAATCATTCTTAATAGGATAGAGCAGAATTGCAGGATCATGCTTAATAAATAGCTTTGGAATTTTTAGTGATGTGAAGCCACTTTTGAAGAAAATCAACTAGAAATATAGAATACAGGATAGTTGCAGATACTTTGGCCATGCAGAGAAATTGAGATTTCTTTATAGGATTCTACACTATCCTTTGTGTCACTGTAAAATGATGTATAACTTTCTTAGACATTTTGCCAAATCAATCCCTAATATTGAAAAGATTTGTCTGAGTTCTATTAATGAGATCATTCCTACTTCCACAGTCTCACTAGTTCAATATTCCAACTAGGAGTAATAGTAATTACCAACCCTATAGCATTTATAAAAATTATATTTGACAAATATCTGACTACCAAGCTTAAAATTCCAAATTAAAGATGTGATAAAACATTGAAAGGGAATGTAATTTTGTGATTATATAAGTGAACTCTGAAGTTATGCGTTTGGGGGTTCAAATCTTAACTCCTTTAATGTACGAGCTGTTTGACTTTAGTTACTTATCTTGTGTAAGCTTCAGGTTCATCACTGGAAAAGAAGAATGATAATAAGTCCTCATAGCTCTGTTATAAAAATCAAATAAGATAATACATGTAAAACAACTAGCATTTTATATAAATATTAGCTAAAAATACCTTTAGGAATTACATCTATATCATTAGAATTGCTAGGTTTACTCTTAGAGTGTATTATTTACCTTGTCAAAAAACTGATAAAAAATAGTTGAGTTGTTTAATTGATTAACTGATCTAAGACCCAATTCACTAAAAGATTTCTTATGTCTAAATAAGGGTAGATTTTTTTTAAATTGTATTTTATTTGTTTATTTATTTATTTATTTTGGGCTGTGTTGGGTCTTCGTTTCTGTGCAAGGGCTTTCTCTAGTTGCAGAGAGCGGGGGCCACTCTTCATCGCGGTGCGTGGGCCTCTCACTGTCGCGGCCTCTCTTGTTGCGGAGCACAAGCTCCAGACGCGCAGGCTCAGTAACTGTGGCTCACGGGCCTAGTTGCTCCGCGGCATGTGGGATCCTCCCAGACCAGGGCTCGAACCCATGTCCCCTGCATTGGCAGGCAGATTCTCAACCACTGTGCCACCAGGGAAGCCCCTAAGGGAAGCCCCTAAGTGTAGATTCTAACTATGCATATCTGTTTTTAAAATTCTCCATTAGCCTAACAACTAAACGTACCATATAAGTACCAAATCTCTTCATATTAATTCCTTAAATTATAATAGACTGTAGGTGGGGAGAAAGAAAGGGCCCTTGGGTGAAAAGCAGAAGTAAGACTACTTATTTGGCAATGTCTGTTTTATAAACTAACTTCAAAAATTATACTTGATGCTACTGACTCAAATTCATAGCTAAGAGAATTCATTATACTGCATGTAGAAACACGGGGATATTTAATGGAAATATTTTTCATGACAAATCAAAGAGAAATGTTTTTATTATAGCACTGAAGGTATTTCTCTGTAAACACAGATTTAAATACGTGACATATAAAACATTTGTACAATATCAAAGTTTAATTGGCAAAAGTTTTTTTTTTGGGGGGTCTGAATTGCTCACAAATGACAAAGCTTTGGCAAAGATAGCAGATCATGGCAAGAAAATGCCAATTGGATATTTGCATTTCTCTCTCATAATCTTAAAGTTTAGAGAAATGACGTCTAACGTCTTTTTACTTCAAAATGCAAATGTTAAATTTGCACTTACTTATACATTTTACTGAGAAAGTGCATTTTTTCCTAATCTCTTTTCATTTATCCATCATGTATTCTTATAAGTCAAGAGAATAGGAAAAAAGTGAATGTAGATTCATATAAGTGCTTATCCCCAAGAATCATAATAAATTATTCAAGGAGTAAAATAAAACACATTTAAAGGAGTAAGAAAATATAAACAGAAATTATGACCAGTGGCATTCATACAATTGAGCCATGAGACCTCAGGGGAGTAGCTTAAACCAGCCTTAATTTTGTCAGTTAAAAATTGAAGGGCTTGGGGTTTCCCTGGTGGCGCAGTGGTTGAGAGTCCGCCTGCCGATGCAGGGGACACGGGGTCGTGCCCCGGTCCGGGAATATCCCACATGCCGCGGAGCGGCTGGGCCCGTGAGCCATGGCCACTGAGCCTGCGTGTCCGGAGCCTGTGCTCCACCACAGGAGAGGCCACAACAGTGAGAGGCCTGCGTACGGCAAAAAAAAAAAAAAAAAAAAAAAAAATTGAGAGGATTGGACCACATAATAGCAGTTCCTTTGAGCTCATATCTGCTTAAATTAGTTTGGGTCTATTTCTCTTGGTTGCAACCAAGAATTCTGAGTGATTCAACCTCCCATCTACTTGCTTCCTCCTTCTGTTCAGGACTCTGATTTTATTAACTTTCTTGTATATATGTCCTTTGTTACAGGCTGTTTCAAAATCATTGAGTAAGAGGTGGGATGTGACTAAAATACAGTATACCACAATGGCTCTACCAAGCCTTCCTTATTTTGCTGAAGACATTTTGTCTCCTAGAAACTTCTCTTGCTTCAAATACTTATATATGTTCAATTCAGTTTCCACATGGCATTATGTTTTCTGTTCCATAGTCATCATAATCTGAAGTACTCCCCCCACACAATCACTGCACATCATTACTCCTCACAGTTATTTGTTTCAGACTTATGAAGAATAAGTTACATTTTCACTTACAGAGCTCATACCCACATGGCACTAAAGTGCCTAAGTGTATTCTGCTCTGTCTCATTTCATTTAGTTCCACAATTCTGAATTACATTTCCTTATTGAACTTGGGTTAATACATCGTTGGAACCAATCATGCATATGCAACTTATTTCACATCATCTCCCAGACTCTGCTTTAGGAACACATTCATACACACAATACTGATGGGGGCCAGGTCTTGTGAAACATAAAGTACGCAGGCTTATACAGTCCTGAAAGCCACGTAGTAAAGTTTTAAAGCATTTTAGTTTAGCTTTTTTTTTTTTTAAACTACAAAAGGACATGATGAAGATTCAATTTTAAGTGAATTTATCTGGGCTTCATTTATTCAACAAATTTATTGAGAGACTTCTATGTACTATACACGCTTATAGCCACTACTAATATGTCATTGAATAAGATAAATTATATTTCTGCCTCATGGAGATAATTTACATATATACCTTTAGATATTTATAGATAGATAGATATCATAAATACAAATGAATATGTATTTGTTGATTGGAAAAGTGCTAAAGAGAGATACAGAATAGTAGTAGAGCAAGTGTGTATGTGGTGCGGGGAAGGTGGATGTGATGTGGGGAAGGCTCTCTTGATGAAGTGACATTTAAGCTAAGAATTCAGGGATGAAGGGAAGTACATAAAACAAGGAGGGTGTAGAAGCGTGTCCCAGGAAAATGAGGTGTATAGGCAAGAGTTCTGACATAGGAAGATCATGGAACTTTTGAGAGCTAAATGAAATCCAAGTCCAATGAAGTGCAGAGAAAGAGTAGGGGTGTGGTATGAGCAGAAAATAGTCAAGGGCTATAGTACGTGATGAAAAGCCTTGTAAAGCCATGTTAAGAATATTGCTCATTATTGCAGAACAATGAAGAACTAATGAAAGAATTCATGTAAGAAACAACCTGAAACACTTGTTTTAAAAAATGCTCTGTGGAAAGAGGTAAAAAGAGTGGACATGAGGAAACCAGTTTGGAGGCCATTTCAGTAATCCCAGCAAGAGACGATGTTGGCTTATACTACAGTGGTTGTGGAACTCTAAGAGATATTTAAGAGATAAAGAAGACTGGGTATGGAAGGAAAGTGAGTGCTTGAAAGCAAGTGTGAGATTCAGGATTTCAACTTGAGCAATTGGATGGTGGTGATATTGCTTACTATAAGAAACTCTAGAGGAGGCATAAGTGAGGGGTGGGAGATAATTCACATTAAGACATGCTAATTTTGAGGTGTATTTGAATTAAATAGCAGTGTTGAGTAGCAACTGTATGCATGGTTATGGGATAAGAGGAGAGAACTGAACTAGAGAAATAAATTTGAGAAAGTCAATGTAGCAATCCTAATTAGAGTCAGGGGCGTGGACTTTAGTAGGTAGTGTGCATGGGGTCTGAAGAGAGGAATTGAGGGGCAGTCTTTGAAGGGGCAGCATTTAAAGCCCAATAGAGAAGGAAGAATCAGTAAAAGAAACTGATAAGCAAGAGAGAGAAAAGCAGATGGAAAACTATGTGGTTATTGAATCCAAAGGGAGAGAGTTTCCCACAAAAGGGAATGACTAATAACGCACAAAATTTTTGAGATTCTTTTTTTTTTTAATAAATTTATTTATTTATTTATTTTTGGCTGCCTTGGGTCTTCGTTGCTGCACACGGGCTTTCTCTAGTTGCAGCGAGCGGGGGCTACTGTTCGTTGCGGTGCGTGGGCTTCTCATTGCGGTGGCTTCTCTTGTTTCAGAGCACAGGTTCTAGGCATGCGGGCCTAGAACCTAGGCTCATGGGCTCTAGAGCACAGGCTCAGTAGTTGTGGTGCACGGGCTCAGTGGTTTTTGAGATTCTGAGTAAGAAAAAGTGTAGACAGGGTAGGTTGGAGGTGGAGGAGGCTGGGGAAAGGCAAGTGAGTGGCTGTAACTGCCATATACACTACCAAACGTAGGGTGGATAGCTAGTGGGAAGCAGCTGCATGGCCCAGGGAGATCAGCTAGGTGGTTTGTGACCACCTGGAGTGGTGGGATGGGAGGGTGGGAGGGAGGGAGACGCAAGATGGAAGAGATATGGGAACGTGCATATGTATAGCTGATTCACTTTGTTGTAAAGCAGAAACTAGCACACCATTGTAAAGCAATTATACTCCAATAAAGACGTTAAAAAAAAAAAAAAGACTAGTTAGGAGGCCAAAATCAGGCCCTTTTGTGTTACCTTCAATTAGGTCTGAAAATCAATGAATGGAAATTGAGGGTCTCAGACAAGAAAAAAATTGGAAATTTGGGGGAGATGGCTAGGTAAGAGATATTATATATATGAGGTAAAGGAGGAAAAAGACTAGAGAAGCATCTGAGACTTTTATTCTGGCACCCTGGAAAATTTAATGAGTGAAAGAAGTAAGGGTGTTTGGAAGAGAACTGCATTTGAAAGAATATGATGAGTTCCACTTTACTGGCAACACCCATGTCACTCTCCGCAGTCATGCAAATTTTCTATTTTCCTTTAAGTTTAATCCATTTTTAAAACTGGTGTTGGAAAAATTAGAGTTATCACAAATTTGATGACATGAGTGAAAGATGGAAAGTCTCAGGACAAAAACTTGGCCTCAAATTTGGCATTAGGCATTGATTAATTTATTCACTACATAGATAATAAAGACTTAGATATAATTATGATCTCTCCACATATGTTTTCATATAAATGAAACCTTTAGTTTCTTTGATGATGTGAAATGTCTGGAGAGCTATAGCTGAATCTTATTCCATAAGTAATTTTAAGCTGCAAAATGATTTCTATATAAAGGAATTGACAAATGAATACAGAGCAGCGGTCGCCAAACTTTTTGGCACCAGGGACCAGTTTCATGGAAGACAATTTTTCCACAGATGGGGAGGGGATGGTTTTGGGATGATTCAAGCACATTACATTTACTGTGCACTTTATTTCTATTACTATTACATTGTAGTATATAATGAAATAATTATACAACTCACCATAATGCTGAAAGGAGACAGAGCTCTGGTGGTAATGAGAGCAATGGGGAGCGGCTGTAAATACAGATGAAGCTTCATTTACTCACCCACTGCTCACCTCCTGCTGTGCCCAGTTCCTGACAGGACACAGATGGGTACTGGTCCATGGCTCGGGGGTTGGGGACTCCCAATAATAGAGAACTTCTGATGCTCTTGCAAAATTTTTCCTGTAAACTATGTTTTAGTTGAATTTGTTTCATCATTTCATGCTTGCTAATAAGACATCTCTTTGGCTGAGAATGGCTTTTGGCTCATCGAAGTAAAACTCACCTGCTGTGCTATTGCAGACATGGATCAAGCCTTGTCATCCTGTTCTCTTCAACAGAATATGACATGCAAGTAGTGAGCTCAGCATGCAGAATGGTGAAGCCAGCAGAGGGAGACTTAAAGAAAGGGTTTATCACTGTGCTTGGACTGCACAAGGGGTTTTACTTCCTGAGGATCCACATGACGTGCCAAATTAAATATTTTCATCCCCTTGGTTATTAACAGTTTAGTGACTCTTTCTGACATCCCAACTATCTTATGACATGGTTGATGTCAAAAGAACTATGTATTTTAATTGGTCATATTTTGGAAACACAGTATGTGTAGCACAGATTGTTTGGTCTAAAAGATGTGACCAATCGCTGTGCTAGGTTAGCCAGTCATCAAATTGGGCAAACATCAATATTTGTTACTAGCATGTTTCACAAATTGGCATTGTTATGCCTCCTCTAAAACAGTTTCCTTTCACACAGGGTTTTGTTTCATATAAATTTAACGCTGGCCTCAAAGCCATGCTGGCAAACCCATGAGATTCTCCTATGTTGCAGAATTGCCTCAGAGGAAATGAATCACTTTGGAGGAATGAAGAACATTTTCACTTCTTATCCAAGGAAGGAAACAAAGCTAGGAAGCTTAGGAAATAGTCAAGAGGAAAAGAGTTATACCCTTTTTAATAAAGCCTGATTCTATTACTTTTGGACAGCAAATCCATTCCTTTTAGATTCTAACAGTTTCGTGGAACCAATATGAGAGTACTTCAGAGAAGCATTTGTTATAGAAGTTATCTGACTAATCCTGATCTCAGGCTATATGGGCCCAGTTGAGGCATCTACCAGGTAAACTTGTGTCCCAAGGCCAGAGCTACAGTGGATTTTCCTTCTGGATACAGCCACAGTTGAAATAACTAGAGAGATGAGTAGGAACCTGATTCCTTATGAGTGACAAGTATTGACCTGTATGTCAAAAATACAAGAGCCAAAATCACTTAACAAGCTAAAGTTTAGGAATCAATTAAAATTGGAACAGTTTATTAAAATTGGAACAGTTAATCAATAAAAATCGGGGTGCAGCCAATTAGGGTACACTTAGCTAGAGTACCTGAGGTTTATCTTTAGTCATTCAATTAATTTATAATCTTTATTAAGCACCTACTATATGCCAAGCACCATTACCAGCACTTGGGATAATTCATTGAAAAAAACAATCTCAGGTTTCTTAGAACCTAACTTCTAGGTTGAGGGCCAGGAGAAGATAATGCCCTGTGGACATAATAAATAAGTAAATTATATAATTATAAGAAAGTGATTAATGCTATGGAAAAATTTTAACTGGAATAGGGTAATGTGGATTAGACATCCGAGGAGGAGGACAGTTTGCAATTTTAAAATGATCAGTGCAAACTTCATTGAGAAAATGACATTTAAACAAATATTTGAAGAAAGTAAGGGGGTTAGCATGTGAATATCTGAGAAAATACTGTCCTAGGCAGAAGAGGCCTCCAGTGTATGCCCTGTGGCAGAAGCACGGCCTTAACCTAAGAGGCTCGATGTGCTTTTGTGTTGAATTGGCCTCAGGGTTAAAGAATATGTGTGCATTATCAAGGCTTCCTGAGTCCTCTGATTTCTCAGTGGCTGCCCCTAGTGCTTACTTTAGTCATCTGTGTTATGTCCATTATCCCCCTAAAGCTTTTGCAGTATCTGTCCCTTTGTATGGTTCAGATGCTATAATTCCCAGTAGACAACTGGGAATCTGCTTTCATCCAACTGAAGGTCCTCTAACAACTTACCAAACACCATTTCTGGAAGTAGGGTGGATCCAGATGGACCAGTATATGTGGTAGACAGAATAATGGCACCCAAACATGCCTACATCCTAATCCCCAGAACCTCTGAATATGTTACCTTACATGGGAAAAGGGACTTTGCAGATGTGATTAGGATGTAGAGTTGGAAGATTATCCTGGATATTCTGGGTGGGCCCAATATAATCACAAGGGTCCTGTAAAGAGGGTTGCAGGAGGGTCAGAATCAGAAAGAGAGAAATTTGAAGTGCATGTTGCTGGCTTTGAAGACAAAGAAAGGAGCCAGGAACCAAGGGATGCAGGCAGCTTCTACAAGTTGAGAAAGGCAAGGAAATGGATTCTCCCTTAAAGCCTCCAGAAGGAACCTTGATTTTGGAACTTTTGACCCCTATAGCTATAAGAGAATAAATCTGTGTTGTTTTAAGCTGCAAATTTTGGGGTAATTGTTACAATAGCAAGTTGGAGGAGGTCATCAAGAAGAGGTGACCACCAGTTGACCCTTGAGCTGGACCCAGGCAATTAGAGGCTGCTTACCCGTTCCTCGTCCTTGGAATGTGTGTTGTTTGCTTTCCCATTCCCAGAAGCTTTTTTAAGGATACAGCCTTGAAATGGAAATGTAGAGTTGAGGCTATCCGGACTGTGTATGTGACTGAATCGAGTTAAGACCTCTATATAAACTTTTAAGATTCTGGCAGGCAGGCAGTCACAGAATCTACTAGTTTTGTGACTGCCCATGAAAAGTCTCATAACCAAGTTCCCTTTCTTATAAACCTGCCACCTACCAATCTGAAGTGGTCTGCCTTTTTCTTCTGTCTCTCCCTGTTCTCTGTGTATGGGGGGCCAGTTTCAGATTACACCTGGGAAGCTCCAGAGGAGGTTGCAAAGCAACACAACAATAGAAAACTTATGCAGTATGTCATTAGTCTGGATTTATTTGCCCCAGGGAGACCCAATCCTAGGATTTCTGCTGGTCCCAAAGAACAGGGAAGATTCTGACCTCTGCATATTGGGATGAAAGTTAGAGACCAAAGTTTTCTCAGTGTCTTCTTGACTTTTCTGAAGAGCAACCGAACAGCTCATAGAAACTGTTTCCCAAATTGATCAAAAACCCTCAGTACCTCATTCCAAGTGCAACAAGTTTCTCAGGAAGCCCAAACCCAGCCCAGACCCCTAATGTAACTCGAAAAATTTGATTGCGTATAGATTGACCTTGGTTTATAGGACGTCAAAGAGTTATTCACATCATTGCTTTGTCTTCTGTATACTACACTGTTCTCCTATTACCTTGACAAGGCTGATACTTTTAATATGCATTGGCAGATTTGAAAATACTCTTCTATTTCTAAGACTTATAGTTTTAGAACGTGGGTAATATTTTGAGAACATTTGTATTCTAGTTTATACATTCAATGTAGGATGCATCATTATCTGTTGATAAAATAGCAAAGTGAATACAACAGAATAGATTCCAGTCTTAGCCTTTTTGAAGATCGTGTAGCCTTGAACACTTGGCCTTGCTGTACCACTCTCTAGCCTCTTAAAAATGTAATAATCCTCAAGGTTATTGAGAGAATAAATGTTCTGAGATACCTGGAAGAAAATCTCAGAGGGAGAATTTCATAAATATTTAAAATATAAAATGTTGGAACTGGAAAGCACTTTAGAAATGAAATGGTCCAAGGCTCATTCCATAAGCAAGGAGAAACATTCGGACAGAGAAATACAAGTGATTTACACAATATCATATAGCTGGTGAAGGACAGGCACAGTGTTACATAGCCAGCGGAGCACAGCTCTCTTAGTGCCATCCCAGGCTACATTCATTTTAACATATACTTTTTTTCAAAAAAATCCAAGTTTTCAAAAGAATAAGCAGAATTCTTTGTCTTCTTTACAACTTTCTAATACCTCACCAACTCTCAGTAACCAAATAAATTGCCACTTCACTAAGACTAAAAGTGGGGATAGTACCCTTTGGGTTAGCAGTTTCTTGTAATGAGGAGCCTGGATGAGTAAGGAAGTAGAAACAGGAAGACTTTGAATAAGCAACTTGTTAAGTATATGAAACGTATGGTTTCCCTCAATTTTTGTTTCCTTATTTCTGACTTGGAAAAGTTTATATGTTATTCAGCTGTTGTAAATATCATGTAACAAATGGTCACTCATCTATCTATGCATACATTTTTTTCCTCTAATTTTTCCTAACCTACCTTCTTCAGAAACTTCAAAATAATTTTGGCTTTGTTACCTGATGGTTATTCCTCTTTCGAAAAACAGGGAGAACTCCAAGAAGCTTAAGGATGTTGACAGAGAAGGAAATTGTTCCATAAATAACAAATAAGCAATAAAGAGGTTTTCCTGAATGCCTTAACTCATGACATTTTCCTTCTTCAAGGTGGCTTAGTGCAGAAAAAAAGGACTTCTGAGAACCCTAGGAGACATGTATTGGGTACAGCTGAGTAGATGTGAGCCTTGGGTCCAGAGTCAAGTAAGGAAGGAAGCTACCATCAAAGCTACAAAACAATAGATGTGAAATAGGAGAATCACCAGGTCATGTAACTAAACCTGCCACAAGGATGCAAAATCACACAATATACAAGTGGGAATCAAGGTCTAATTATTGAGATACTCCAGTAAAGAGAAAATCATTGTTGGAATATCATTTGAGTTGGACACATGAGATTTTTCTACCTTCTATACTAAGCTTAGTTTGATTCTACAGCTTATCTGCCTTAAAGCAACATTGGGGGTGTACTTGACACCATTCAGTCCTCCATTTCTAATATGACAGAATCAAGACATATTTTTTTTTGTAATAAGTAGTCATATCAATAAAAGTTTCTCAGCCTCTTTTGGTACATAGTACAGACTCTTGCTTCAGTATTAAGAAATGTAAAGAAAGTATCCTGCCCTTTTAGAAATTCACAATTGGTCACTCAGTAAATGTGTGCTTTATTTCTTTCCCTGAGAGAGGATTTCTATGGTTTACAAGACCTTGAAACATCTGAGATGGGGGATTTTAATTTTTATTAATATTGAGAAATGTCACCACTATTATGTTTCTATGGTTGGATCCCTGGTGATTATCTATTATCACTAAGGACAACAATTCCACACTGTGCCACTAACATTTTCAAATACCTGAATTAAAAAAGGAGTTGAATGAGGTCCTGAGGACCACAGGAAAATGTGTTTCTTTTTTTGTTTGCCTTGTAACTGTAATTTTTTTTTTTTCTTTTGCGGTACGCGGGCCTCTCACTGTTGTGGCCCCTCCCGTTGCGGAGCACACGCGCAGGCTCAGCGGCCATGGCTCACGGGCCCAGCCGCTCCGCGGCATGTGGGATCCTCCCAGACCGGGGCACGAACCTGTGTGCCCTGCATTGGCAGGCGGACTCTCAACCACTGCGCCACCAGGAAAGCCCTGTAACTGTAATTTTATATTTTAAAAATGTAATGTGAAAGCTAGGTGTTTAAAAACAAGGCACAGTGTATAGAATTAATAAAATCTTGGCAAACGGGGCATTATGACCTCATTCACAAGGGTAGTGAAGACAGTAGGCTAAATTTTCAAAGCAGCATTTTAGAAACTTTATTCTAACTCGGTTTTTTTAAGGTTTAACCACCCATGGTGAGTGCCATATGTTGTGAATTTCAAGCATCCCTTATACCTTTACTTCTTGGAATTCTTCAATTCTGAATTGCAACAATCCAACTGAACCGTCATTTGCACTGTTCTTTAGAAATGGAGGGAGGGAGGGAGGGAGGAAGGAAGGAAGGAAATTGCAAATGCCTCACCCTTTTTCCATAGCAAAACCAGGTTTTCCTTTGAATTAGAAAAACTGACAGAAGAATTTACATCTTTCTCACAATTGCAAAAACTTTCAATTAAAAAAAAATGAAATTTGAATTATAAAGAACTTCTGCTGATAGAACCACTCATGGTAACAAAATATGTGTCAGGATTCTCCAAAGAAACAGGACCAACAGAGTGAGAGAGAGAGAGAGGGAGGGAGAGAGAGAGAGAGATTGATTTTAATTGGCTCGTGCAATTGTGGAGGCTTGGTAAATCCAAACTCTCAAAATCTGATGGAGTAGGCCAGCAGGCTGGATTCTCAGGGAAGTCTTATGGTTCAAGGCAATATTCTGGCAGACTTCCTTCTTGCTCAAGAGGAGATCAGTCTTTGTTCTACTAAGACTTTCAAGGAAATGAGTGAGGCCCACTCACATTATGAAGGGTAATCTGCTTTACACAAAATTCACTGATTTAAGTGTTAATCTCACCCAAAAAACACCTTTGCAGAAAACATTTAGGATAATATTTTTCCAAATATCTGGTAACCATGGCCCAGCCAAGTTGACACATAAAGTTAACAGTTACAAACATATAGGTTTAAAATCAGAGTCATTAATAGAAAAAAAAAAGATCCAAGAGAGAAAAAAGCACTTTTATTTCACATTTAGGGCAAGGTACACATTGCCCTCCTCACCTTGGCTCAGATACGCCCACAATCTACCTGGGAAAGCCCATATCTCACCTTAACCAAAACAACTCTGAGAACTGTGTGTGTGCTGTGTTCACATGTGTACACACATCTTAACACAGAAGTATCATTCTCATGATAGAAACTTTAAGCATTATGGAATAGTACTTTAAATATGCCAACCCTGAAATTTTACCATGTAGCCAATGATCTTCTCTGTAGATAATACAGTAGTCTCCATTCACCATCCCCTAGGAGAGAAATATTTTCTACTTCATCGTTCAGTTTTCTCTCTTGGATATGGCTGGCTTATTAGATTATTTTGGATGTGTATTATTGGATATCTAATTTGAATATGGATTGTTTTCTGAACAATAATATTAAATGCCTTTTTACTTTGTAAATATATCTCTTCATTAATGCCCTATAATTTGTTAGATTTATGAGAATTCAAAAGCAGAGCATGTCAAACCTTTTAATAAAATTCATATGTATATCATTTGAGTCAACCATCTCAAAGGACAATAGGAAATAGAAAAGCAGTTCATTCACACATTCTACACTTGGATTTTCTGAGCTTTAGTAGTGCACTGAGAATAGTCAGTTAGAGACAGTAATGATAATGGAGATAGATGGTGAGTGATGATAATGGGCTGATGAGGAGGGGTCAGAAGGGCAATGTTAATCATCTCTAAGCCAACAAGAATGAACATAAAGTAGCATGAGTCAACTCCAATTCCACCATTTAAGATAATATTATTTACTATTTTTATTTTAATCATCTAAATTCATTTTTCCTCTGTCCATAGCTTGCTCTGAAAACATGGAAAACAATGTTTTTAAAAATTGATTTTAAGATGACATTTAAAACATTTCTTGCAACAAAAACTCCTATAGGTTTTAGAAATATCTTGTTGCAAGTGAAATGCTTATTCTTTGAAAAGCTTAACAGAGGGTCAAAGACTTAGTTTTTCAATTCTTTGGTTCCTAAATTTCCCATCTTACATGTTGCAATGAAATGAATGTTTATGTCCCCCCACCCCGAATTCACATGTTGAAATCCCAACTCTCAATTTGATGGTATTAGGAGGTGGGGCCTTTGGGAGGTAATTGGGTCATGAGGGTGAAGCCCTCCCAAATGGGATTAGTGCCCTTATAAGTGAGAACCCAGAGTCCTCTCTCCCTTGTTCTGCCGTGTTAGAATACAACAAGAAGTTGGTCATCCGCAACCAGGAAAAGGACTCTCATCAGACACCAAATCTGCCTACACCTTGATCATAAACTTCCAGCTCCCAGACCTGTGAGAAATAAATGTTTGTTGTTTAAACCACCCTATCTATGGTATTCTGTTATAGCAGCCTGAACTGACTAAGACAAAAGTCTGTATCAGTGAAGATTACCTTCAGAAATCCCTGCTGATTGAGCAAACTTAGTTTATTCCTGAAGATATTTATCTAAGTAAGGATAAATTGCTTACATACCTCACCTTATAACAAAGTACACAAGGCTTTACTAAAGGCAACATCAAATGTTTTTCTATGTTTTTCCCCAGGTTAAACCTTTAATTAAATAATTTAAAAATAAGTGTGATTATACAAAGTTGCTAATATCTGATTGTTTTTGTCCTATACAAAAACAAATTTTTATGCTTCAAACTAATCACTGTATTCTCAATTTTAAAATCCCTTTAGTAGTTTCTTTATAGACATAGCTCCTAACTTTAAGATTTCCATTTAGATTTTTTTTAAAAAGGAGTCAAATGCATACCCTTACCTCTTCATGTACCACCTTTAACACTTTCTTGATTTTAGAAGAGATATGTGACGTAAAACTAATTCAACCTATGCTTTACTTCAAATCAATAGCATCAATAAACTAAAATCCACAAAGATATTAGGTAGAGAGATTGCTATTAAAAACACATATACTATGTAAAAGAATGAAATTAGAACACTCCCTAACACCATAAAGAAAAATAAACTCAAAATGGATTAAAGACCTAAATGTAAGGCCAGACACTATCAAACTCTTAGAGGAAAACATAGGCAGAATACTCTATGACATAAATCACAGCAAGATCCTTTTT